>NC_091952.1:242394172-242694172 GCF_031021105.1 Erythrolamprus reginae
CAAATCTAATAAATAATAATAATAATAATAATAATAATTATTATTATTATTATTATTATTATTATTATTATTATTATTATTATTAATTTGGCTATTAAATCAAAAGCTATTTAATATCTGTATAAAATCTCCAGATTATCTGCTGAGAAGTAATAATGAAACTAAACCAAGCTGCTTTCCTTTAATGATTAGCAGCAAGTACATGTTTTTGACAACCGTTGCTATCCCATGTGTCCGAGTCGTGAAAAGAAAGCCTTCTCCTGTTTGGTTGCATCAATTACTGTTGCCACGGCACCCATTACCTGATTTCTATACGCATCAAAAATTGATGCGGAAACAAGACTTGAAAGCAATAAAGCCCTGCTTTCTCTGGGGAAAATAGCCCTAATTATAAACATTTTAGAAACTGAGATTTCCTCCCCAACACCAATCTTTTGTTAAGGTCAGAAGTAAAATTCAAGCATTTGAAAAAACTGGGAAGTTTACGCTTTCCAAAAATGAAGTTTTTGCTTTAACATAGAAACATAGTCCTTGGAGAGGGGCAGCATACAAATCCAATTAAATAAATAAATAAATAAACAAACAAACATAGACGCATAGAAGATGGATGGCAGAAAAAGACCTCATGGTCCATCTTGTCTTTCCTTATACTATTTCCTGTATTTTATCTTAGGATGGATATATGTTTATCCCAGGCATGTTTAAATTCAGTTACTGTGGATTTACCAACCACGTCTGCTGGAAGTTTGTTCCAAGGATCTACTACTCTTTCAGTAAAATAGTATTTTCTCACCTTGCTCCTGATCTTTCCCCCAACTAACCTCAGATTGTGCCCCCTAGTTCTTGTGTTCACTCTCCTATTAAAAACACTTCCTTCCTGGACCTTATTTAACCTTTTAACACATTTAAATGTTTCGACCATGTCCCCCCTTTCCCTTCTGTCCTCCAGACTATACAGATTGAGTTCATTGAGTCTTTCCTGATAAGTTTTATGCTTAAGACCTTCCACCATTTTTGTAGCCCGTTCAATTTTGTCAATATCTTTTTGTAGGTGAGGTCTCCAGAACTAAACACAGCATTTCTTTCCTACATCTTCTGATAAATCTAAATAAATAAAATAAATAAATAAATCTTAATCTTTTGAAGATTTGTTTTAGGAAAGCAGAAAACCTCCCACCTTGAAAGGAAAAAAAAGGTTGGAAGGTAAGCAGGATTTCAAAATATTAGCTGCAAGAAAGTTCCTGAAATGTAAGCCTCAAATTTAAAAGAGGCAATGAAAAAGAAAACTCAAGGGGGAAAATCAGAAAGCTGCTTTTAATCAAGATGTACTTTTTACACAAAGTGTTTTATCTCTAAACCCAAAGGCCTGGCCCTTTGTATAGCTTGAGTGCTTTGTATAGCTTGCATGCAAAAACGACTGTTAATGGGGCACTGTGGGCCAATACCATCAAGGGAATTGAAAACAGCTCAACTGGGTTCATACTAAGCCCCATTTATGCAAATGGATATCTAGGGAATGTTGCAAATGGGTCCCAGGCGGGGAAAGTAATATCCTAAACCAGAGCACAAGATCTCATTTCCAAACAGAAGTCTTATGCAATTTAGAAAGCGCTAGGCAGATTTCTTCCTTTTCTGTGTCCCCGTCCAAGGAAAGCTGACAAAACTTAGATCTTTCCATTTTCCTTACATAAACAAGGGCCTGAGTCATAGTTCCCTCTAAGCTGAGCAGTGAGCAATCGCTCACTTAAAAATCATCATCAACTCAGAGTTTTCCAAACCTGCCCAGAAGCCGAGAGGGAACGAGTGAGAGGGAAGGAGAGAGAGAGGAAGAGAGGAAGAGAGAGAAACAGATAGAAAAAAGAGAGGAAGGAAAAGAGAAAGAAAAAGAATGGGAGTAAGGAAGAGAGAAAGAAAATCAAAATCTAGTTTGAAACTAGCTCAACTATTTAAGTGGCATTTTGATATTGATAGAGTTGCCCTATTATGAGCTCACAGTTATAGACACACAGTACAGTATTTTATTTTGAAATTCTCTAAGGCAAAACAGGGTGGGTTTTTTATTTATTTGTTTGTTTATTTATTTATTTATTTATTATTTCTGTGCCGCCCAGTCCCGAAGGGACTGCCGCTCAGACACTATACTTTTCTGCCCCCCCCCCCAAAAAATTAGAGGGAACACTGGCCTGAGTCTATCATAAACATTTCCTTTAAGAAATCTGAAAAAAAGGGCACAGAGTTCAGGAAGAAATCACATCGTTCAGGCAACTTCAATTTGAGAAATCTCCAAATTCGAATAAACACCCTGCTTTTGCAAGCGAAAAATGTACCTATCAGGAAGTCAATCTCCATTATCTTCGGTCGATTCAGATGTGGAGGTCTTGGACCCACGCAGGCGCAGAGTTATGCGTAGAAGAGACCAATTGAGGACATATTACAGGAGATAAGAGAGGCCACCTGTGTTTGGGTGGGGCTCCAGTCATTAGAGCTGCTGATATAAATAGCAGTGTGTGGGTTTGGCCATTGTGGAAGATTATCTGATCGTTGTTCTTCAGGACTGCCTTGCTGTTTCAGGACTTTGTTGATTTTTCACGACTTTGAAACCAAAGCAAAGTGTTTGTGTGTTTCACTTCAAGGAAGAAGAAGGGCTGTGAGGTTTCTTCACAGCTGCAAGCTAAGTAATTAAGGACTAATTAAGGGAATTGTACAGACTACCAGGTTGTTTTGGGAGGAGTGCTCTTTGCAATACAAAAAGAGTGCTTAGTTTATTTTGAATTTTGTGATAAAGAACATTGTTTTGAATTTTCAAACATGTGTGTGTCTGAAATTTGTACCCTTGAATTTTCGGGAGGCTCCTACCAGAGAGCCTAGCAGAACAATAAGCTATGCCTCCTTTGGCTGAGTTTGCAGACTACAATTTTAAAAAATGATTTCTTTTTTTGTTTGGGTTTTTTTTTTAATTGACATACACAAAACAAAACAAACATAAAACATATACAAGGGCTTTTATCTGCCCTGCTCTTTTTAGAAGTTGTTCAGAGTGAAGTTTTATCCTACATGAAATTTCTAAAACTAATATATACTCTTATTTGCCTTTTACTTCATTTACAAATGTTCAATTTATTTGAATATTCTCTATAATTATCTTTTAATTAACCATTAATTATTTCCCTCAATCTTTTGTTCTAACCAATTGTAAACCTTGTCCCATACAGTACTTTGTAATATTGAGTTTCTTCTTGATCTTTTAAGATTTCTATAGGTAGTCCTTGATCTATGACCAATTGTTTAGTGACCAGCTGAAGTTATGACAGGCCTTCCCAGGGCTATTTACAATCCAGATTCAAAGTTCTGATCCTAACCCCTCCAGTAGTCACATGACTGCATTTTGGGTACTCAACTATTAGCCCATATTTGTGGTCACAGCAGCATCCTAGGGCCACGTGGCTGCAATTTATGCCACGTTTGGCCACAAATTAGCATTTGCTTCCAGCAAAAACAGTCTATTGTGGACAACGGATTTGTTTAATGACCATAATTTTCATCTTAGGACCACTCCTTTTGCTCAGCAACCACTGCATAAAAAGGTTGTAAAATTGTGCACGATCATCTGGTGACCTGCTTAACAATCAGAATTCCAGGCTGAATAACAGTTGTAAGTCGAGGACTACAGTACCTGTAAACCTAGTTTCATGCGATCTTAAAATCATTCAAACCATTGAACCTAGTCAACAAGAGAAGCCAATAGAGATTATTAACTCGTTGTTGTGAGCCGCCCCGAGTCTTCGGAGAGGGGCAGCATACAAATCTAATAAATTATTATTATTATTATTATTATTATTATTATTATTATTATTATTATTATTATTATTGCAAATAAAGGAGTTATGGCAGACAATCAGAGCTGGCAGGTGAGTTTCTGGTCTAAAATTTGTGGAGGACATCAGGATATTTATTGTCCGGTGCAAAGAATCAGGACTATCCATTAGATTGCAGCATAAACATTTATTCAAGCCTACAATATTATGTCCTGCCCAGAGACTAAGCAAAGGAAGGCTTAGTATTACAGGTTGTGATTGGCTAGTTCGTTCGTCGGGTGCTAGGGCGGCAAAGCTCTCTCACCCGATTGGTTGTTACCTCAGCTGGAGTTAGTATATAAACACCGGCACTTGTTATGGCTTGTTCCTCATCTGTTGTCTGTTGTGTTGATTTCTAATAAAGACTTGATTGCCGACTCCTGCCTCCGACTATTACATACAGTCTATGCTAGAATCTTGTCAACTAAGGATCAATCCGAAATTAGCATCAAATGAGGTCAATGGGATGCAGGAGAGTTTAGATTTGGTCCCCTTGTGGGATCTCAACAACTCTACGCTGATGACATGTTTAACTCCTTCCCCAGCTCTGACTGCACTTATGTCTTGTTTACATATACTAGTAATCTGCCCCGCACATTCTTTTCATTCCAACTAGCACAAATATGCATCCTATTGCTTTAATACAGAATAGTAATTTTCCCAACTTACTTTAGATTTAATTTCCACAATACGCACCCTTCTTGACATATAACTTATACGAAGAATCCAAGGCTTCCAAAGAAGGAAGGAGAGAGTGTTGAGGTTTATGTATTACGTTTTTAAAGGTCCACGGGGGAAAAAGCATCAATGTTGGTTACCATAGTGACTGTTTAACCTATTGAACTGGAAAAGCTCCTGGGCCGTATTAATTGGGACTGTGTGAACTCTCAGCTAGCTTTAGTCTTAATTTAAGGGGGGAAAATAATCAATGAGTAAGAATAGACAGTGTGTTTGTAATGTTGTGGGCAGCTTCCTCCCCCCACTAATTAAGATTAATACACAATTCTTCCAGCCAAGAGAAAAATGCAAGTCACTGGATTCCAACTGTAACTGAAGATTAAACACCCTGGTTTCTTTCATTCTTTAATTCCTCCTCTTACAAGAGGATCAAATTAAACAGTCAAAGCAAACAAAGCGAAAAGAAAACCTGGACAGGGTTTTATAAACTGCTCATTTATTCAACCAAACCCTTTCCAGTGCAGAAATATACATGTTTAAAATTGTTCAGTTTTTTAATTATTAGGTTATGTTAAATGATTTTGGTAGGTAAGCGTGGGGTCCTCATCCAAGACACTATTTTATAAATTAAACAATTATTTATCAAACTTATATTTATCAAGCTCATTATTGGACAATTCAACATCTTGTATGAAAGATTAGCCATTGAAACTGTATGTATGGGGGAACCAGGCCACAATGTTTACCGAAAATATAATTTAATTGGGAAAGAGTTCGTTTTTCCCTAAGCCATTCAACCACGCACAAGGCTACAGATTATATTATTATTATTATTATTATTATTATTATTATTATTATTATTATTTATTAGATTTGTATGCCGCCCCTCTCCGTAGACTCAGGGCGGCTCACAACAATAACAAACACAATGTAAGGACAAATCTAATAATTTTAAAAAATCTAAGTTTCCAAATTATGCTTTGTACAAACCAGTGTTTCCGGGGCCCTTGATGCTCTCTAAGCCTGCTTGTTTTCGTGCAGATGTTTCATTACCAGACTACGTAACATCATCAGTGTTATCCAAGCACAGATGCTTTACCTAGTTTGATAATGAAATGTCTGCAAGAAAACAACCAAGGTCAGAAAGCACCAAGGATCCTACAGTTCCATCCTAAGTGACAAATATTCTCTTCTATTGAATCAGTCACTTTGATACAGTAATACCTCATGATACGAACTTAATTGGTGCAAGGAGGAGGTTCGTAAGACGAAAGGTTCTAAGACGAAACATTATTTCCCATAGGAAACAATGTAAAGTCAATTAATCCGTGCAATCAAAAAAAACCCCGCAAAAAAAACGGCTTTCGGCGACTGCTGGGAAGCCGCGCAGCTGTTTTAAAAGGTGACAGCCGGCCTGGGGGGCTTCCCAGCACCCCCCCGCCGCCCGGCTGTCACCTTTTAAAACAGCCGCGCGGCTTCCCAGCAGTCTCCGAACGCCGGTTAGTAACTCGAAAAAAGTTCGTAAGAAGAGGTAAAATTTTTCTGAACCCTGGGTTCGTATCACGACTTGTTCGTAAGACGAGGGGTTCGTCTCTTGCGGTACCACTGTACTGAAAAACCCAAGTGGACCCAAAAGCAATAAAAAATTATGTCTCTCAAAGCATCTGGATGGAAGAAAATGGACTACAAAGCACATTATCCAGAGCCGTCAAAGGTATTTTTGTAGCCTCTGTTCTCCATAAAAATTTAAGATTAAAATATCTTCTTCAAGGATTGATTGGTTGTTTGATTGATCTGCACTTTCCCTGAAATTTAGAGATACTGCAGATTCTATACATAGAAAAAAGTCAAGCTGGCGTACGGTATAAATCCATGTGTCCTTTGTCTTTTTTTCCCTTTTATTTCTTATGTGTTTTCTATTGTTACTTGTACTGTTATTGCATTTATTTATGTAAATAAAATTTATTTTTAATTTTAAAAAAAGTCAAGCTGTTGTACAGTACAAATCCATGTACTCCAGTGTTTTTAATAGGAAATTGAACACAAGAACAAGGGGACACAATCTGAAGTTAGTTGGGGGAAAGATCAAAAGCAACATGAGAAAATATTATTTTACTGAAAGAGTAGTAGATCCTTGGAACAAACTTCCAGCAGACGTGGTAGATAAATCCACAGTACTGTAACTGAATTTAAACATGCCTGGGTTAAACATATATCCATCCTAAGATAGAATACAGAAAATAGTACAGTATAAGGGCAGACTAGGTGGACCATGAGGTCTTTTTCTGCCGTCAGACTTCTATGTTTCTATGTTTCTACCCTGGTTCATAATTTTCAGCACTATCATGATTCTGAAATGGTTTTCAAACCCAGTGTTATATCAGATTTACTTTTTAGAGGTGAAGTTGCAACATCAAAGTTCACGCTCATAACTTGATTAGTCATTCACTCAAGACAGGAATCGAAGATCCTTTCCCCCAAAAAAGTCTATAACTCTTTGCAACAATTAACATGGACAGTACAAAGTTACCTCATTATATTTTGAAGAAGTGCAAGGCATGTTAAACAGTTAACTACCCACACACCTTGGCCATTATGTGTTGGCCCAGGTATCTATTTTTTGGAGGGAATGGAGAGGACCCACAAAGAGGTTAAACCCCTTTCTAATTCTGCTTCTCAACAACACAGAATAAAAAGCTAAAGTAAATAAAGGCATGATTTAATGAAAAACAGGGGAGGATAAAATGCAAACATCACAGGGAACATCAAAGTACAATTGTTTACAATTTTCCTTTGAAGCTCAACTGTCCGTCCTGGAGGAAGTATTCAGTTTTCAAATAATCTTCCCATCAGTCTCATAAATTCGAACTCCTGGAAACAACATAAGGGGGCAAAACGGAAGTAGAAGAGGAAATAACGGTACTTAAAGTATCTTAAATTTTTCTACTATTGGATTTAAATTTTTCTACTATTGGATTTGTAATGCAGTGATTTTCAACCTTTTTTGAGCCGCGGCACATTTTTTACATTTACAAAACCATGGGGCACATTGGGGGGGGGGGGGGGGCGCTAAAAAAAGTTTGGACAAAAAAATTCTCTATTCCTCCCTTTTGCTCTACAGTATTTCTCTCTCCCTCTTTCTCTCCCTCTTTTTTTTCTCTCTCTCTCCCTCCCTCTTTCTCTCTTGCTTCTTTCCTCCTTTTTGCTCTCTTTCTCTCTCCCTCCCTACTTCCCTCTATGTCTTTCTCTCTCCCACCTTCCCTCCCTCTCTTTCTCTCTCTCTTTCTTGCTTTCTTTCTCTCTCTCTCTCTTGCTTTCTTTCTCTCTCTCTCTTGCTCTCTCTCTTGCTTTCTCTCTCTCTTGTTCTCTTTCTCTCTCTTGTTTGCTTTCTCTCTTGTTTTCTTTTTCTCTCTTGCTCTTTCTTTCTCTCTTTCTCTTGTTTTCTTTATCTCTCTGAGCTTCGCGGCACACCTGACCATATCTCGCGGCACACTAGTGTGCCACGGCACACTGGTTGAAAAACACTGTTGTAATGTATTGTATCACTGTTATGTTGTGAGCCGCCCCGAGTCTTCGGAGAGGGGCGGCATACAAATCTAATAAACTATAAACTATAACTCTTCTGCATGAATATTTAATACAGGCAATCAAAAGAACTGAACTTCAATTCACCTCCTGTGGACTGAACCAAGGTCTAAACTTTAATATTTCACAAGCAGAGACCTTCACTCCTCCTCTCGCAACAAAATACCTTATTCCACCAGACTTGAAATACTGCGATTAAAACAACTTACAACTATGATGCCTCCGATCTGATTTAACTGTAGGTTCATAAAATCATATACAAAAATGTCCTTCCTGTTAGTGACTACTTCACCTTCAATCGCAACAACACACAAGCACATAATAGATACAAATTAAATGTAAACTGCTCCAAACTACACTGCAGAAAATACGACTTCAGCAAGAGTGATCAACGCCTGGAATGCACTATCTGACCTCTGTGGTTTCTTCCCCAAACCCCAAAATCTTTAATTTTAGATTGTCTACAGTTGACCTCTCCCCTTTTCTAAGAGGTGCCTACCGCCTGTCTTTTTTAATTATTAATTTCTACTTATGTTATGCTTATACATAGAAACACAGAAGATTGATGGCAGAAAAAGACCTCATGGTCCATCTAGTCTGCCCTTAAACTATTTCCTGTATTTTATCTTAGGATGGATTATATGTTTATCCCAGGCAAGTTTAAATTCAGTTACTGTGGATTGACCAACCACGTCTGCTGGAAGTTTGTTCCAAGCATCTACTACTCTTTCATTAAAATACTATTTTCTCACCTTGCTTCTGAGCTTTCCCCCAACTAACCTCAGATTGTGCCCCCTTGTCCTTGTGTTCACTTTCCTATTAAAAACACTTCCGCTCCTGAACCTTATTTAACCCTTTAACATGTTTAAATGTTTCAATCATGTCCCCCCCTTTTCTTTCTGTCCTCCAGACTACATTGGTACCTCTACTTACGAACTTAATTCGTCCTGTGACCGGGCTCTTAAGTAGAAAAGTTTGTAAGAAGAAGCAATTTTCCCCATAGGAATCAATGTAAAAGCAAATAATGCGTGCAATTGGGGAAACCACAGGGAGGGTGGAGACCCTGTTTCCTCCCAGGAGATTCCTAGAGAGGCCCCATGGAGGCTTCTCAGCTTCGGCCTAGAGATTCCTAGATTCCTAGAGAGGCGGGGAGAATCCACAGAGGCTTCTCCCCACCTTTTCCGGCCCTCTTTCCTCCCAGGAGATTCCTAGAGAGGCCCCACGGAGGCTTCTCCCTGCCTTTTCCGGTTACAGTTTCGGAGGCTCAGGTTTGTAAGTGAAAAACGGTTTTGGAGAAGAGGCAAAAAAATATTGAACACCTGTTTCTTATCTAGAAACGTTTGTAGGTAGAGGCGTTTGTAGGCAGTACTCTCCGAGTCTTCGGAGATGGGCGGCATACAAATCTAATAATAAATAAATAGAGGTACCACTGTATACAGAAACTACTATCCTATACATAAGTGTTTCCCAACTGGTGTGCCGCGAGACACAGGCAGGTGTGCCGCGAAGTCCCCCGCCCGATCTGCCCCCTCTCCTCCGCCGCCGCCCCCTGCCTTGGGGCGCGACTTCTCTCACGGCGGCGGCGGCTGCAGCTTCAGCTCCTCGGGACGAAAGCGCTCCCAGACCTCTCTCGCAGCCCCCTGGCTGGGAGCGCTTTCGCTGCGAGAGAGGGCTTTCTCCATCCGTTTCGGGAATGCCCGCCCCGCCCCTCTCGCGCGCGCGCCGCTCCCCTTTTCTCTCAGCCTTCCCTGGCTTCGCTTCTCAATCCCTCCCTCCTTCCGTCTTTCCTTCCCCTCAGCCGTTCTGTCTGGGGGTCTCCCGCTCTTCCCTTCCCCGCCTCCCAGGCTTTGCCTTTGCCACCCCCACCCTTTTTTGGTTGACAAGGAGTCTTTTGCTGCATCCCGCAGTTAGCACTCGGCTCGAGGCCGCTTTCCCTGGCTGTGCTCGGAACCGACAGGGCGCTGCTCTTTCTCTCTCTCACTCTCTCCCGTGAGGCGGGGGAAGGGGAAAAAAAGCAAAAAAACCCTTCTTGCAGCGTGCCCGCGCTCATCCCTTCAGCAGCGAGGGAGGGAAGTCAGAGGGCGAGGGAGCGAGGGAGCGCTCTTATCCTCAGTGCCCTCTGCAGCCTGCCTTCCTTCTTCTTTGCCGCCACTGAGGGACGGAGAGAAAGATAGAAAGGAAAGAGGGAGCGATAGAAAGGAAAGAGGGAGGGAGGAAAGAGGGAGGGAGAGATAGAAAGAAAAGAGATAGAAAGGAAAGAGGGAGGGAGGAAAGAGGGAGGGAGAGATAGAAAGGAAAGAGGGAGGGAGACAGAGAGAGAGAGAAAGAGAGACATAGCAAGAGAGAGAAAAAAGAAAGAAAGAGATAGCAAGAGAGAGAGAGACAAAGAGATAGCAAGAGAGACAGAGAGAGAGAAAGAGAGAGAGAGAAAGAGACATAGCAAGAGAGACAGAAAGAGAGAGAAAGAGAGAGAATGAAAGAGAGATAGCAAGAGAGGCAGAGAGAGAGCAAGGGAGAGAGAAAGACATAGAGGGAGGGAAGGAGGGAGAAAGAGAGCAAAAAAGAGACGAAGAAAAAGAAAGAGGGGTGGAGAGAAAGAAGGGAAGGAAGGAAGAGAGAGAAAGAGGGAGGGAGAAATAGAGTGAAATGGAGGAAGAAATTATTTTTTTTGTCCAAACTTTTCTTTAGCCCCCCCCCCCGCCCCCCGTTCAGTGTTCCCCAGGATTTTGAAAATATGAATAATGTGCCGCGGCTCAAAAAAGGTTGGGAAACACTGCTATACATGTTCAACAAATAACTCTGTGCATCCCTCATGAGCTCCGATTTCCATTGCAAGAGCCTCCTGCAGCCCTCTGCCAGTGAAAACGGACCTCGGGGAGGCCACACCCACTCTGACCACACCCACACTCCACCACCCCGCCAGGTCAAACACAACCCTGATGAAGCCCTCAATGAAATCAAGTTTTGACACCCCTGTTGCACACAGAGCCATTTTTGTTTCGTTTGGCGGGCCCCAGGGGAAGAGCCTTCTCTGTGGTGGCCCCAGCCCTCTGGAATCAACTTCCCCCAGAGATTAGAACGGCCCCCGCCCTTCTTGTCTTTTGCAAGTTACTCAAGACCCACCTATATCGCCAGGCATGGGGGAATTAAGACTTCTCCCCCAGGCTTTCTTATATTTTATGTTTGGTATGTATGTGTGGTATGGTTTTTAAATTGTTGGGGGGTTTTAATATAATTTTATTATTAGATTTGTTCCATTATTTGTTGTGATTCAGCCTGAGGCTCCTCAGGGACCGGCTGCGTCTCTGCTGGATCCAGGCCCGGAGGAGGGGGAGGACCAGGCAGACGGGGGAGAGGAAAGTCAGGAAGAGGATGAGGGGGAGCAGCCTGAGAGCCCCGGGGGGGGGGGCTCTCCCCAGCCAGTAGCCTGGCCTCATTGGATGAGGAAGCACAGGCTATAATTGACATGAGACAGAGACGTGCAGCTCAGAGACGGGACCAATTAGAAAGGTATTGGCATCACTGAATTGGCAACAGCTGGGTTTGGGTGTGTTTCTCCTCAGCAGGGTTTAAAAGGCAGGCAAGCCCTTTTAGCCATGTGGAGCGTTATCAACTGGGAGTTCTGTGACCCTGCTTTGCTTCTCGGCGTCTCTGATCTTGGCTTGTGGCCTAGAAGACTGGAAGACTTGGGGGAGGCGTATGTTTGTTATCTCCAGCGTTGTTTTTGACAGCAAGAATCCTGTTTTACTTCATGGCCTTCGTGAAACATCTTTGAAGTTTCAGCGTGTTCCTGTTTGTTTTCTGTTACCTGTGTTTGCTTTGAATTCTATAAACTGCCTTTGATTTTTACCAGTGTGTCTGGCTTCTCTTTTTGGGTTGGTGTTTGCTGGAGGGACCCAGACAGAACAATCATTATACTGTTTTTATTATTGTTGTGAGCCGCCCCGAGTCTTCGGAGAGGGGCGGCATACAAATCTAATAAATTGAATTGAATTGAATTTGTCTTGCAATTCTGGTGCTCATAAAGGCTGATGAACATCTCATGAGGTCTCCTGCTGACTGACAAGGATAAAACGCTTTTCTCAGCAGGATTTTGGCTGGGCCCTGAAATAGATTGCAACTTCCAGTAACTACAATAAACAGTGTTCAAGAGAGCTTCCAGCTCATTAGGGTTTCAAAATAAAATTTGTAATGTATCCCTTTTTTTTTTTTTTTGCATTAGGCAGGAGTAAGTCAGCATTTTGCTTAAAGTACCCACAGAAAATGAATTCTTCCATGCAAGGCAGGTACACCACACCTTGTAACTCGTACATTATTTCCATGTCATTTTGTGGGTGTATCATCTTTGCATTGCCCTTTGAAATCCTACACAAGGAAGTAATGCAATGGACGAGTGCCAAGGGATGTTGCTTAGAACAGGTAACAACTTGGGAATTAAATCTTATTTAAGGCAGGAATATGTCATTACCAAGCTGATTATGGTACCCGTCACCACTTTAAGAGCCTAGGGGTAGGGAAAAGTAAGGCGAGACAATGTCCCATAGTTGTTAATGCCTTATGACTTGGACTGATTCAAATCACACTTTACTATGGAGTTAGCTGGATGAGTGTGGGTCAACTGCTCACGTTCAGTCCAAGTTATTCACAGCTTTTTGTAACAGAAATTAAATGAGAGCACCCCTTACCCCTATTGTGGTTAGCTCTGGCCCTGCTCCTGCCCCAAGGACTGTGGATGTGGGGGAGACAGCCACATGCTGCCGGCCTGTTTTGCTCCTGGTGGAATCTGATGATGAAGGCTCCTCTGACCAAGAAGACATGAGTGACAGGGAGGAGGAGAGTGTGGCAGACAGCTCAGAAGGAGATCAATTATCTAGCTCCTCCTTGGATTCAGAACTAGAGTTAATGATACAGCCACGCATGCGGAGAGCGATGCATAGGCAACAACAACTGAGAGATTATTATCAAAGAAAATGAGGCCACCTGTGGTTGGGTGGGGCTGTGGTCATTAGTGAGGCTGCTATAAATAGCAGCCTGTGGGTTTGGCCATTGTGGAGGATTATCTGATCGTTGTGTTTCATGACTGCTTTACTGACTTTGACCTTTTGTGTACTGATTTTTCCCCGCTTTGAAACTAAACCAGAGCAAAGTGTGTTTCACTTTGTGATAGAAGAAGGACTGTGAATTGCCTCACAGCTGCAAGCTAAGTATCACAGAACTGATAGGGGACTTGTACAAATTACCAGTTTGTTTGGAGATGAGTGCTCTTTGCTATACAAAAAGAGGGCTTGGTTTAAGTGAATTTTCATTATAAAGAACATTGTTTTGAATTTTCAAACGTGTATGTATCTGAAATTTGGACCTGTGAATTTTGGGGAGGATTCTAGCAGAGAGCCCGACAGAACAACCCCGTGCAAGGTGTTCTGAGCTCTGATAGAGATGGATATAAATCCAATTGGAAAATGAGTCACAGGTAAAGTGAGTGCCCTAATTTTTTTAAATAAAAAAACAAAACCGGATTGATTTGAGGGTTTATTAAGAAGGTTTTAAAGCCCCTTTAAGATTTAGGGCACCATTTTATCATTTCATAAGCCTCCATTCTAGATCAGGGTTTTCTAACCCTGGCAAGTTTAAGATGTGTGAACTTTACACTCCCACAATTCCTCCGCCAGCACAGCTAGCTGCCTCTCCTGGAATCGATGTGGTTGAGTGTAAGGCGCTTATTGGAGTAGCAATAGCATTTAGACTTATATACCGCTTCACAGTGCTTTACAGCCCTCTCTAAGCGGTTTATAGAGTGTAAGCATATTGCTGCCAATAATCTGGGTCCTCATTTTACCAACCTTGGAAGGATGGAAGGCTGAGTCAACCTTGAGCCTACTGAGATTCAATCTGTCAAACTCTGGCAGCTGATGATCAGCAGAAGTAGCTTGTAGTACTGCATTCTAACTCTGCACCATTTGGGCAAGTATCTACTACCGGCACAAAAAACAAGTCAGAAAGTTTAAGTCCTCAGGGACCGCCTTCTGCTGCACGAATACTAGCGACCAGTTAGGTCCCACAGTGTGGGTCTTCTCCGGGTCCCGTCAACCAAACAATGTTGCTTGGCGGGACCCAGAGGAAGAGCCTTCTCTGTGGCGGCCCCGACCCTCTGGAACCAACTCCCCTCAGAGATTAGAATTGCCTCCACTCTCCTTGCCTTTCGTAAGCTGCTTAAAACCCACCTCTGCCGCCAGGCATGGGGGAATTGAGATACACTTTCCCCCTAGGCCTCTACAATTTTATGCATGGTATGTTTGTATGTATGACTGGTTTTTATATAATGGGTTTTTAACTGTTTTTAGTATTGGATTTTGTTATATACTGTTTTACTGCTGTTGTTAGCCGCCCCGAGTCTGCGGAGAGGGGCGGCGTACAAATCCAATAAATAAAATAAAATAAAATAAAATAAAGTCCATGTATCTTAAACTTGCCAAAAGTGGGAAATCCTGATCTAGAAATTCCAAAACGAAACTCTCAAAACTTCAAAACGGATCCCGCCAGTGTTTTCGGTCTGGACAGGAAATGACGAAATGGTTATTATTATTTATTATTATTATTTATTAGATTTGTATTCCGCCCTTCTTCGAAGACTCAGGGCGGCTCACAGAATACAAAAAACAACACGACAACGAATTTAATTAATTAAAAATTACTACTAAATTTTTGGGTTCCCAACCCAAAAGGTTGCCTTCTCTTAATATAAAGTCATCTTATCAACATCCGAGCCGAAGGCTAAAGTATTTTGAAGAGAGGACTGAAAGAAGTAGTTTTATCAATGCAGTTCTGTTTTATAAACCCAAATTCCACCAGAGCAAGAGCCTTTCCAAAAATGTGCACTCCCAGCAACTATGCCTCCCTTAAAGCCATTATATTTGGGGAAAGATGACAGCTTAATTTATTGGTCTATCCCAGCAAAGCAAAACAGACAAGAATCTTGGAACTTAAAAGGTGGTGTCATGCGTAACATAATGCATTTCCTCCAGGAATAACCTTAATAAAAAGCAGCAGAGATGAGGTTAAAATCATTATACCCAATTACCTTCATAACAATTTATTCCTAGACAGTCGTCACTATAGGAACCATCATCCTTTGTGATTGAAAATGAGGCATGCTATAGAACCATAAAGAAATGAAACGTTATATCAGCATAAACCTCATATTCAATTTGTGTCTGGACCTCACTTTGTGAAGGATGCATAAACAAATTGTTATGGAAACCAGGACCCTATTCAGCAGGGATGTCAAATTCAATTTCATTAGGGCAGCATCAGGGCTGTGGTTGACTGGGGTGTGTGTGAAGGGGTGTGGCTGATTGGAAGGGCGTGGCCAACTTGATGCCATTCACTAGGCATGGCTGACTGGATGGGTGTGGCCAGCAATAGGCTGCTGCCCCCCACAGGGGGTCGGGGGAAGCAGTGGGCGTAGTAAGTTTACGGTAAGTTTATGCACTATTTTATTTATTACAGTGTTCCCTCGATTTTCACGGGTTCAAACTTCGCGAAAAGTCTATACCACGGTTTTTCAAAAATATTAATTAAAAAATACTTTGCGGGGTTTTTCCCTATACCACGGCTTTTCCTGCTCGATGACGTCATATGTCATCGCCAAACTTTCATCTGCCTTTAATAAATATTTTTAATAAACTTTAATAAATAAACATGGTGAGTAATGATCTAAATGGTTGCTAAGGGAATGGGAAATTGCACTTTAGGGGTTTAAAGTGTTAAGGGAAGGCTTGTGATACTGTTCATAGCCAAAAATAGTGTATTTACTTCCGCATCACTACTTTGCGGAAATTCAACTTTCGCGGGCGGTCTCAAAACACATCCCCCGCGAAAATCGAGGGAACACTGTATTTATTTATTGGATTTGTATACCACTCCTCTCCAAGGACTCGGGCAGCTCACAACATATAAAATATGCAGTATACCAGGGGTCGACAAAGTTGTTCAGAATCTAGGAGCCAGCCAAAAAATTTAGGAGCCAGAATTTTTTTTAAGCAAACTTGGTTTTTTGCCGAGTCTCCACCTGACATCGCTTTCACCCCCTCCCCCCCGGCGCAGGCCTGGCTCCGCCGAGCCGGCTCTGCTGTACTCCCGTCGGGATCCGAGGAGAGACCGTTAGTCAGAAACCGAAACAGAGAAGAAGGAAAGGGAGACCGGGCCGGGGACGCGGGTGAGGGGGGGAGGGGGGAGGAGGGGTTACTGGTCGGAAGTCACCGCGCACGCGGCCGGAGGAGGAATGAACAAAACCTCACGCCGGGAGGGGAGGGGCTTCCGCTTCTCTCCGAAGGCGGGTGAGCGGCCAAGATCGGAGCGTCTGTGTGCGGTGGGGGGGAGTGAAGGGGTTCGAGTAGGAGGCGGAATGGAGGCAAGGGGGGGAGGGAGAGACGCACGCAAGCGCAGGGGACGCTGGGAAAGCAGCTCGCTCCGAGGTTGATGGGCGGAGCTACGGAAGCCAAGATGTACCATTTCTGGGCGTAAACACATGGCGGGAAAAATATACTGTATACATACAGTACAGCAGTGTTTCCCAACCTTTTTTGAGCCGCGGCACATTATTCATATTTTCAAAATCCCGGGGAACACTGAAAGGGGGGGGGGCGGGGCGGGGGGGGGAGGGCTAAAGAAAAGTTTGGACAAAAAAACCCTCTCTCTTCCTCCCTTTCGCTCTATTTCTCCCTCTTTCTCTTTTCCTTCCTTCCCTTCTTTCTCTCTCTCCATCCCTCTTTCTTTCTCTCTTTTTTGCTCTCTTTCTCTCTCCCTCCTTCCCTTCCTCTATGTCTTTCTCTCTCCTTTGCTCTCTCTCTCTCTGTCTCTCTTGCTATCTCTTTCTCTTTCACTGTCTTGCTATATGTCTCTTTCTTTCTCTTTGCCTCTCTTGCTATCTCTCTTTCTTTCTCTTTCTCTCTTTCTCTCTCTCTGTCTCTCTTGCTATGTCTCTCTTTCTTTCTCTTTCTCTCTCTCTCTGTGCCTCTCTTGCTAAGTCTCTCTTTTTCTCTTGCTATGTCTCTCTTTCTTTTTCTCTCTCTCTGCCTCTCTTGCTATGTCTCTTTCTCTGCGTCTCTTTCTTGCTCTGTCTCTCTCTCTCTGCCTCTCTTGCTATGTCTCTCTTTCTCTCTGTCTCTTTCTCTGCCTCTCTTTCTTGCTCTGTCTCTTTCTCTGCCTCTCTTGCTATGTCTCTCTTTCTCTCTCTCTCTGCCTCTCTTATATGTCTCTCTTTCTTTCTTTCTCTCTCTCTCTCTCAGCTGACTGCAAGCGGGAGCCCTGACGGCGGCAGCTGGACATGCTGCTGGACACCGTATATGCCAGGCCCGCAGCGCCAGCATGTACGACGTCTAGCAGCACGTCCAACCGCCACCGTCAGGGCTCCCGCTTGCAGTCAGCTGAGAGAGAGAGAGAGAGCGCTCCCTCTCGCCGCCGCCATCTCCCCACGACTGCCTGCAGCCACTGCGGCCGCCCCCGCCCCCCCGCTCCCATCGCCAGTGCCCTCCCGCCGGGCCACAAAGGAAACTTGCCGTCAACGCAGGAGAAGCTCCAGCTGGGCGGGGCGCTGCCGGTACTTCCTCTTGGGGCTCCCGCTCGCAGCTGTCAACCGGCTCCTGCTCGATGCCGCGGTTTTCGGCGCTCTCCTGCTGGGTCCCAAAGAAGGAAGGCGGGGAAAAGGCGCGAAGAATAAAGCTCTCCTTCTTCCTGCCTTCCTTCTTTGGCGCCCAGCAGGAGAGCGCCGAAAACCGCGGCATCGAGCAGGAGGCGGGGGACAGCTGCGAGCGGGAGCCCCAGGACGGAAGTACCGGCAGCGCCCCGCCCAGCTGGAGCTTAGCGGCACACCTGGCCATGTCTCGCGGCACACCGGTTGGGAAACGCTGCAGTACAGCAGGCAACATTTTCTAGGCGCCAGACAACATTTTCTAGGCGCCACTGGCGACCAGGCGCCTGGGTTTGTCGATCCTTGCAGTATACAATGTATTAGAAACATAGACGATTGACTGCAGAAAAAGACCTCCGGGTCCATCTACTCTGCCCTTATACTATTTCCTGTATTTTATATAAGTTATATACGAATCATTTACTAGGTGACAGCATGTAGCTGACACTGAATGACTTTCAAAAGCTAAGGAGGGTGGATCTGATTGTTACTTGAATGGGACAGATCAACATGATAATGTGACGGACAACATTATCTTTACAAGAGAAAGAGACATGTTGCATCACTTTGCTGGCAATGGAAGTCCGGAGGTGGGGTTTCCCAGCGAGGGGAGCCTCAGGAGAATCCCAGCAGTGCAAAAATGGGCGCTTCGCTGGCAACAGAAGTCCGGAGCCGGGGCATCCCAGTGGCGGCGGCTTGGATTTGTAAGGTGAAAGTAGTTTGGAAGAGGCAAAAAAATCTTAAACCCCAGGTTTGTATCTCGAAAAGTTTGTATGACGAGGCGTTTGTAAGACGAGGTATCACTGTACTTGAAAATACATTTTACAATGCTTATTTATCTGTGAAGGCCAGCCGATTTCCAAAAGGGCAAGCAAACCAATGGTAGCACTAAACAGTAATTCTATCAACCTTAGAAAGAATTTTGTAAAACAAACGTAACACACAGGTTTGAAATATAGCACCTTAAGATAAACAAAAAAAACCTCATGCTTTGTTAATTAACAAAGGAATGCACCCTGGTCAGTCACAGCCTCTCTTTTTTTTTTGCTGATGAAGACACCCATAATCCTTCATTCATATTTCCCCAATGGGTACAACCTCCCAAATCTTCCTAGTCAATATGGAATTTTGGAGCTGTAGTCACAAAATATCTGCAAGGCACTAAAAGGATTGGAGAAATCACCCTATCCACAATAAAAGCCAAGTAATAGAGCTGCAATGAATAAACATTTTCAGTGAATCTCGTATTGGACGGGGTCAATTATGAAGCGCTGGTGAGTCAGCTTCAAATGCACTTACTCTCTCACAGGGGCATTATTTATTCATTCATTCATTCATTCATTTATTAGATTTGTGTGCCGCCCCTCTCCTTAGACTCGGGGCGGCTCACAACAATAACAAAGACAATGTAAGAGCAAATCTAATAATTTAAAAAACACTAAAAACCCCATTATTAAAAGCAAGCATACACACAAACATACCATGTATAAACTGTATAGGCCCGGGGGAGATGTCTCAGTTCCCCTATGCCTGACGGCAGAGATGGGTCTTAAGAACTTTACGAAAGGAAAGGAGGGTGGGGGCAGTTCTGATCTCCGGAGGGAACTGGTTCCAGAGGGTCGGGGCCGCCACAGAGAAGGCTCTTTTCCTGGGTCCCACCAAACGACATTGTTTAGTCGACGGGACCCGGAGAAGGCCAACTCTGTGGGACCTAACCGGTCGCTGGGATTCGTGCGGCAGAAGGCGGTCCCGTAGATATTATACTGCTCAAAAAAATAAAGGGAACACTTAAACGACAGAATACAGTAAATCAAACTTCTGTGAAATCAAACTGCCCACTTAGGAAGCAACACTGATTGACAATCAATTTCACATGCTGTGGTGCACATTCAACTTTGTACAGAACAAAGTATTTGATGAGAATATTTCATTCATTCAGATCTAGGTGGTGTTATTTGACAGTTCCCTTTATTTCTTTGAGCAGTGTACATTCCTTCCCATTTTGAAACATAAGCAGGTGACCCTAAGAATTCTACTATATGAAACGCCTGTAGCTAAAGTCCTGGCATGTAACTACATCTCAGTTCATGGATTGTCTACGGAGAGGGGCGGCATACAAATCCAATAAATAATAATAATTATTATTATTATTATGATGATGATGATGATGTAAGGACACCTTACATCAGGGTTGTCCAACAGGCAGCCGATGGCGCCACATACAGGCCACACCCACCCCAGGTCCACGAAGGGAAAAACTTTGCAAAACGCCATGTGATGGCAGTTTGACACTGGTGCCTTACATGATCCTACCTGTGCTTATTTTCCTCTATAGAGGGAGGGCGGCTGTGCCACAAGGATGTAATGCAATATAGTAGAGCAGGGGTGGGCAATGAATTTTGCCATAGGGCCGCATGAGAAATTGGGATGGTTTTAGAGGACCGGATTAATATAATTAACTCAGTTCTATCCAATACTGTATATTATTGGGTAGAACTGAGCTATTATTTATTTATTTATTATTTATTTATTTATTAGATTTGTATGCCGCCCCTCTCCGAAGACTCGGGTCTGAGTTGAAGTCCACATGTCATAGAAGAGCCAACTTTGCCTACCCCTGTTCAGGGAGATCAATGGGCCTTCATGGGGTTGGTCATTGTGAGAATAGACTGCCGGATTAGATGGGCAGAGGTTGTCGCGATAGAATCATCAATCACAGCCCGCGTGAGCTGAAAATGAATCTAATGCGGAGGTCGATGAATGAGATGAGAGAAAAGCTTCAAAACGAAGTTACTTTTATTAGTATAAAGCAATGAAATCAATTTTGCCTGATCACAGGCTTTCAGACACATCTACATGGTTAGTAGGACTTCTTCAAGATGGAGATTTTCTCCTTCTTCCCCAGACAGAGAGGAAGTGACTAGACAGGATTTACATCATAAATGGGGGGGAGCTAAATTAACATAAATGAGTTAACTATTTAATGACTGAATGTCTCTGAATGTCTCTGGGGGCTGTCAATACACAGCGTGACAGGGGTCCAATACAGCAGAGCCATTGCTTATGTTCTCATTTACAATTGATTATCGATTAAGTCTAATGGCACGTACAGCATATCTGAGGGCATGCCCTAGGCTCAGTTCCAGCACGCATGCGCGTACTGGTCATCTGATTTTCTGCTGGCCCCACCAGGGACCCCTCCCCTCCCAGTAGTCTGGGAAATGTAAAAAATTGACCTACTGGGCCCACCGGAAGTCTTGGAAGGGAACATTTCCGGCCTCTGGAGGCTTCAGGAGGCCCGCTAGGCCAAAAACAGGGTGCGGGGGAGTCGAGCGCACCTACGCATGGAGCAGGGTGGCGCAACGTGGTCATGTGTGCATGCACAAATGGGCGGGGTGCATGGGGGGCAAAGTGTTGGGATTAAAGGCACAAATCCACTAACACTTTCCAAAAATCAAGACTTAATCAGGGGGAAAGCATTTTGAAATTCCCTGATATTTCCCTGACATTTCCCTGTAATTTGCGATCTAGTTAAGGCGCGGTCATAGATGACGTCATACAAAACGGCTAAGCCATGGAGAAATATCGGTAGCTGAGGAAGCAAGTTGTTGCCACAGTTATGCTCATTTTTGCTTGACTCTGCCAGGCAGTGCGATCCTTTTGTTTTGTTCTTTTGCATGATTTTTCCTTGACTTTTAAACATTTTAATACAGTTTGGTTTTTCCCCCCACATTTATTATTTCCTGATATTTCCCAAATTGCCGATTTCCCTGATATTTCCCTGGTTTCCAGGTTTGCTGGTCCCCCTGTTAATCTGCCCCAATAAATTTCTCTTCCGATAAACTGAAGGCAACCCTTTTGTTTCAAGCCACAATAGCTATTCAGATGGCCAATGGAACCACACATGCCCGTTATTTCACACCAAGCAGGTTTCAGTGACAGGTTTCTGGCTTATATTCTTTGAAGCCACTGGCACAAATTCACACTCGGGGAGGGAAAACAGGATATCCACAGATGTCTTAGCAGATATGCCATGGGTCCTAATTGCCAATTTTTTTAAAACAGAAGCGTGAGACAGCACCTACAGGTTTTGCAGTCCACATACACTCGTTTCTGCGAAAGCAAAAAGCAAAATAAAACCTGGACACATCTGCTTACCACGCGTATTGGTTGCCATGTCTGCTACTTTCTGAAAGGCGTCCAGGAAGGCAGCTGCGGCTACAACCGTCGTCCTAGAATACAAGCAGACAGCATAATATTAGAAACAGATTGTCGTAGTCTATTTGGGTCACTACACAAGAAGGAAAAATACTATTAGATGATAAAAAAGAAGCTAATAAGACAGTTTGTATATAGAACAAAGAAATGGTAATGATCTTTTCGATCTCGTTTGCTCCCTACGTTCTGACAAGCAAAGTCAGATGCATTTAATAGCAATAGCACTTACAGTAATACCTCGTCTTACGAACCTAATTAGTTCCCGGGGGGGGGGGGGGGTTCGTAAGGCGAAAAGTTCGTAGGACGAAACTTTGTTTCCCATAGGAAACAATGTAAAATGAATTAATGCGTGAAAGGAAAAAAAACACACAAAAACGCCGCCGCCCAGCTGTCACCTTTTGAAACTGCCGGGCGCTTCTCAGCGTTCTCCCAATGCCGAACCTGGACGTTCGGCAAAAGTTCGGGTTGCCGCCAAGAAGCCCTGCCGCCTGGCTGTCACCTTTTGAAACAGCCGGGGGGCTTCTCGGCGGCCTCCCGACCGCCGAACCCGGAAGTTCGGGTTTGGCGTTCGGGTTTGGGAGGCCGCCGAGAAGCCCCACCGCCCAGCTGTTAGCTTTTCAAAAGAGCCGCGGAGCTGTCGGGCCCGTCAGGAGGCTGGAAAGGAGGTGGGGAATCCCAATAGGGAATTCCATGGGCGGAGCTTTGACATCACAAAGACATCCTTCCTGGAGTCCACGTTTCGGCCGGCCAGGAAGGGCGTCTATTGCTTGTTGTGAGCCGCTCTGAGTCCTCGGAGAGGGGTGGCATACAAATCTAATTATTTATTATTATTATTATTATTATTATTATTATTATTATTATTATTATTATTATTATTTGCAATCTTTTCTGCAGTATTTTGACAAGCAGAGTCAATTGCAGAAGCCAGACTCATTTAAGGACTGTGATTCCCTTAACAACTGCAGTAAAAATGACTATAAAACCAGGGCGAGTCATGGGATGTCTCGTCTTAACATCCACAATACGTAGCAATTGAAATTCCGCTCCAACTGTAGTTATAAGTCAAGGATTGCCTAAGTTCTAGCTTGGGTCTCTCTTTAACGATCTTACATTTTAAATAGAAATTTTACATTTACACTGAGTTTATCCAGGCTTGTCTCATGAGTCAGTCGCAGAACATTTCATCTATCACCCTACATGACTTAGGACCAGATTATTTACAGGACTGTCTTCTTCCTCACACGTCCCAACAACCAATCAGATCCCACAGGGTTGGCCTCCTCTGAGTCCTGTCGACCAAACAATGTCCGTTAGCAGGACCATGGGGGAGAGCCTTCTCTGTGGGGGCTCCGGCCCTCTGGAACCAACTCCCCCCTGAGATCCACACCGGCCCCACCCTCCTGGCCTTCCAAAAGGCCTTAAAAATATGACTTTGCCACCAGGCCTGGGGTTTATTTTATTTATTTATTTATTAGATTTGTATGCCGCCCCTCTCCGAGGACAAATACATAATGTACAAATCTAATATCAAAAGAACTATTTAAAACCCTTATTATAAAAAAACAAACACACAACCTAACAAACCATACATAAAAAAGCATAGTAGCTAAGGGGCATATCAGTTTCCCCATGCCTGGCAACATAAGTGGGTTTTCAGGAGCTCTCAAAAGGCAAGGAGGGTGGGGGCGGCCCTAATCTCTGGGAGGAGTTGATTCCAGAGGGCCGGGGCCGCCACAGAGAAGGCTCTTCCCCTGGGTCCCACCAGACGACATTGTTTAGTGGACGGGACCCGGAGAAGGCCAACTCTGTGGGACCTAATCGGTCGCTGGGACTCGTACGGCAGAAGGCTGTCTCGAAGATATTTGGGATTGTTGTGCAACAACACACTGCTCCAACCCAAATTGATGTATGACTGATATTACGATGTAGGTTTCATGATGAACGATTGAGGGGTGAATATTTTAATTTATGGGGTTTTATAGATTGTATTATGCTTTTTTCCTTGTCCACTGGAGAAGGGCAGCTTATAAATTTAACAAATACTAAATACAAATACTAAATACTTTGTAAGACATTTACATCTTATGTGACCAATCTGACAGACCAAGCAATCTTTTGGTCAAGAAGCTTCATATTCTGTAAATCAGTGTTTCCCAACCTTGGCAATTTGAAGATATCTGGACTTCAACTCCCAGAATTCCCCAGCCAGCATCCTGGGAGTTGAAGTCCAAATAACTTCAAGTCGCCAAGGTTGGGAAACACTGCTGTAAATTAACTGGGGGTGGGGGAGAGGACGTATTTTCATTTAAGCTAGAATACTTTAGATCAGTGGTTCTCAACCTGGGGGTCGGGACCCCTTTGAGGGTTGAACGACCATTTCACAGGGGTCGCCTAAGACCATGAGAAAAGACAAATTTCTGGTACTTTGGAACATATTTTTACAATCTGACCAATCAGGTGTTTACAGTGGAGGTGTCCCTCTGATCTTCCTGCCAATAGGATTAAAGCTCTGTTGCGAGAATTGGCACTAGACTTATGCTTGGGGGTCACCACAACATGAAGAAATGTATTAAGGGGTCATGGCTTTAGAAAGGTTGAGAACCACTGTTTAGATCTTTTCTACAGTCAACGTCAAAATGAAACGGCTTCCCAAGGCATCGCATATCGAATGTTTCGAGGAAGATCAAAATGCAAAATTAATTCCTACAGAAGCCCTCATCATGAAACTGTCCCCCAAAACTCCTTCTGTAATAGATGGAAGTCTTAAGGGAAACAGGATGTCCCTAAAACCTCTGAATCATGCATCTATCCGAGGAAGCCTGTGTCAAAGGACAAGTTGATATATTACAACGATGCTGGCGAGCAGGAAAAATAAGTCAATTCTGACATGTTGGAGTTAAGTATTTTAAGATGGCTTTAAACCATCTTAACACAGGCTGTGTTCTGTTTGCGATAAGCCACAGCATATGGAAACTCAAAAGTAGCCTGCTTCAGATGTAAAATTAGGATTCAGTAGTCTACTAGGCCTGAATGCCCAATGTTTCCTGCTTGGCAGACGAGCAGGGCAGAGGGGTGTGCTGGTGGCAAACTCCTCACAGGCCACAGGTTGTGCACCCCGTACTAAGTACACCAGCGTCTCTTCCAAAACTGATACAATGTAGTGGCATACACTTCCCATTATGATTAATGTATGGATGTACAGTGATCCCTCGAGTTTCGCGATCTCGATCTTCGCGAAACGCTATATCGCGATTTTTAAAAAAATATTAATTTAAAAAAAAACCACTTCCACGTTTGGCTTCGGGACTCAGCTCGGAAGCGGCGCGGCTGTTTTAAAAGGTCGCAGCCGGCCTGGGGGACTTCCCAGCACCCCCCCCCCCCGAACACCCAACCTGGGTCTTCCCAGCCGCCCACGGAAACCCCGGCTCCTCGCTGATGCCCGCCGCTCGCCCGCCCGCCAGCAAGAGGGGGAAGACCCAGGGAAGGTTCCTTCGGCCGCCCAGCAGCTGATCTGCTCGGTAGCGCAGCAGCAGCGAGGAGTCGAATCGGGGTTTCCCCTTTGCGTGGGCGGCGGGGAACGCAAACTCCACCATCTACGCATGCGCGGCCATAGAAAAAAGGGCGCGCATGCGCAGATGGTGTTTTTACTTCCGCAACCCTACATTGCGAAAAATCGATTATCGCGAGGGGTCTTGGAATGGAACCCTCGCGATAATAGAGGGATCACTGTACAGTGTTCCCTTGATTTTCGCAGGGGATGCGTTCCGAGACTGCCCGCGAAAGCTGAATTTCCACGAGGTAGAGATGCGGAAGTGAATACACTATTTTTGGCTATGAACAGTATCACAAGCCTTCCCTTTACACTTTAAACCCCTAAATTACAATTTCCCATTCCCTTAGCAACTATTTAGATTACTTACCATGTTACTTTATTGAAGTTTATTTAAAAAAATATTTATTAAATGCGGATGAAGGTTTGGCGATGACATATGATGTCATCGGGCGGGAAAAAACATGGTATAGGGGGGGAAACCGCGAAGTATTTTTTAATGAATACTTTTTATGAATTTTTGAAAGCATAGAAACATAGAAGACTGACGGCAGAAAAAGACCTCATGGTCCATCTAGTCTGCCCTTATACAATTTCCTGTATTTTATCTTACAATGGATATATGTTTATCCCAGGCATGTTTAAATTCAGTTACTGTTGATTTACCAACCACGTCTGCTGGAAGTTTGTTCCAAGGATCTACTACTCTTTCAGTGAAATAATATTTTCTCACGTTGCTTTTGATCTTTCCCCCAACTAACTTCAGTTTGTGTCCCCTTGTTCTTGTGTTCAATTTCCTATTAAAAACACTTCCCTCCTGAACCTTATTTAACCCTTTAACATATTTAAATGTTTCGATCATGTCCCCCCTTTTCCTTCTGTCCTCCAGACTATACAGATTGAGTTCATTAAGTCTTCCCTGATAGGTTTTATGCTTAAGACCTTCCACCATTCTTGTAGCCCGTCTTTGGACCCGTTCAATTTTGTCAATATCTTTTGGTATAGGCTTTTCGTGAAGTTCGAACCTGCAAAAATCGAGGGAACACTGCAGAGGCTTTTCTTTGGTTTAAGTCAGGTTGAAATTCAACATTTTTCCCTACCGGTTCTGTGGGCGAGGCTTGGTGGGCATGGCAGGATACTGCAAAATCTCAATCCCTTCCCATTTCTAGGGAGGAAGGATACTGCAAAATCTCTATTCCTTCCCCACTTACAAAACAGGGCATAAATACAAAATGCAACATGTAAAAAAAGCCCAAATATCATATTAATACTAAAACCCAAGATTATTAAAACCAGGCATCCACATTCATCCTATCACACTCATACACTCATGTCATCAGCTGGAGCAGGATGCCAACACTCAACGGCTCCAGGCCTGCAAAGGTGAGTTTTTAAAAACTTACGAAAGGCCAGGGAAGATGTGGGGTGGGAGGGTGCAAATCCCTGAAGGGAGTTGATTCCAAAGGGGTGGAACTGCCCCAGAGAAGGCTCTTCCCCTAGGCCGCCCCAGCCGGCATTGCTTAGCTGATGGAACCTGGAGAAGGCCAACTCTGTGGGACCTGACCAGCCGCTGGGATACGTAAGGCAGGAGACGGTCCTCTAAGTCAGTGTTTCCCAACCTTGGCAACTTGAAAATATCTGGACTTCAACTCCCAGAATTCCATTCTGGGAGTTGAAGTCCAAATATCTTCAAGTTGCCAAGGTTGGGAAACATTGCTCTAAGTCAGTGATTTTCAACCTTTTTTGAGCCGCGGCACATTTTTTACATTTATGAAACCCTGGGGCACATTGAGCGGGGCGAGGGCGAGGGGGCTAAAAAAAGTTTGGAGAAAAAATTCTCTCTCCCTCTTTCTTTTTCTCTCTCCATCCCTCTTTCTCTTCCTTCCTCTCTTTTTTGCTCTCTTTCTCTCCCTCCTTACCTCCCTCTATGTCTTTTTCTCCCTCTCTTGCTTCTTTCTCTTGTTCTCTTTCTCTCTCTCTTGCTTTCTGTCTCTCTCTTGCTTTCTTTCTCTTTTTTTCTCTCTCTTGCTTTTTATCTCTCTGAGCTTCGCGGCACACCTGACCATGTCTCGCGGCACACTAGTGTGCCACGGCACACTGGTTGAAAAACACTGCTCTAAGTAATCTGGCCATAAGCCATGTCATAACCAACACTTTAAATTGTGTTTGGAGACCAATTGGCAGCTTGCATAGTGATGATGAGATATGTGAGTACCTTGAAAGGCCCATAACAACTCACACAGCTGCATTTTGCACTAACTGCAGTCTCCAAATGTTCTTTAAAGGTAGCCCCATGTAGAGGGCTTTGCAGTAATCAAACCTCGAGGTGACGAGGGCATGAGTGACTGTGAGAAGAGACTAGAAACCTGGGTCACCCAAGTAGAATACTTTAACTACTACACTACATTGGCTCTCATGATCTCTCCCTCCCCCTGAAATAGCTGCCAATCCAGAACTATTTTTCATATGCAATCCTTTATTAGTAGAAATAATTGGCTTCTCACATCAACTAAAGTTCTTCCATTAACATTCCCAACCGCTATTTCTAAATCAAGTTACACTTTCCCGGACAGAATTAGAACTTTTTCCAATTAAAAAAAAATATTTAAGAGTCAGAATAATTCAACAGTAGCTTCTCTTCACGAGAGGTTGGGGAGTTATATGTCTGGACGTTTTCCATTCTGATTCCTGCACTAAGCAGAGTCTGCATTTGTTATCCTGCGTGGCTCCGTCCAACTCTTTGGTTCTTTGATTTTTTGGCTAAGGAAAATAAATTCCAGGGAGCAAGTAATATTCCATATTTTGCTAACCGATGTCTTTTCCTTTCCTTTTTTGGTGTTAATGCATTTGAATCCTCACAAAAACAGGACGTACAACGGATCTGCCAATTATTGCTGAATAATTCATTCCTCTCTAATTTTCAGTTCCCCCTGTCCAGCTGCGAAAAAGATCAGTTCTACTGACAATTAAGATACAAAAAACATCTGTAAGTCAGTAAGTGTAGCAGACAAGGATCAAAACCATTCAGTCTGCCTAGAAACTTCCTCACTGTGGGATCTTTGGAACTCCGAACCTGTTTTCTTGCAGATGTTTTATTACTCAACTAGGCAACATCATCACTGCACTGATGATACTGCCTAGCTGGGTAATGAAATGTCTTTCAAAAATACGATCAGGTTCAAAGAGATCAGGTTCAAAGAGTACCACGTACCCCACAGTTCAACCCTGGGTTACAAATACAGTGATACCTTGTCTTACAAACGCCTCGTTATACAAACTTTTCGAGATACAAACCCAGGGTTTAAGATTTTTTTGCCTCTTCTTACAAACTATTTTCACCTTACAAACCCACCGCCGCCGCTGGGATGCCCCGCCTCCGGACTTCCATTGCCAGCGAAGCGCCCATTTTTGCGCTGCTGGGATTCCCCTGAGGTTCCCCTCCATGGGAAACCCCACCTCCGGACTTCCGTGTTTTTGTGATGCTGCAGGGAAATCCCAGCAGCGCAAAAATGGGCGCTTCGCTGGCAATGGAAGTCCGGAGGTGGGGTTTCCCTGCGAGGAGAGCCTCAGTGAAATTGCAGCATCACAAAAACACAGACGTCCGGAGGTGGGGTTTCAAGGACTTCAGTGTTTTTGTGATGCTGCGATTTCACTGATGCTCCCTTCACTGAGAAACACCACCTCCGGACTTCCGTTGCCAGCGATGGGAACACTGCAGAGGCTTTTCCAGCCAGATGCTGGGATTCCCCTGCAGCATCGCAAAAACACAGAAGTTTGGAGGTGGGGTTTCCCATGGAGGGGAGCCTCAGGGGAATCCCAGCAGCGCAAAAACAGGCACTTTGGCTGGCAAAAGGGGTGAATTTTGGGCTTGCACGAATTAATCACTTTTCCATTGATTCCTATGGGAAACATTGTTTCATCTTACAAACTTTTCACCTTAAGAACCTCATCGCAGAACCAATTCAGTTTGTAAGACAAGGTATCACTGTATTTTCTTCTATTAGTTTTATCACACTTTCCCTTTTACTGAGACTGTAAATTTAATTACCTTTAACTTTAAACCCAACCAACCAGCATTGCTCAAATGTAAAATCTTGTAACTTCCCCTTCTGGGATGTTTGCCTGTTCAGCTTTTGAAAAATGCTTTCGTACACTAAATGCAATGTAGTTAATAAACTGCAATGAATGAACAAGTGTCTTAGACAATGACGATGAATGTCTTAGCATGTAACTGTGGTTTTGTTAGTTAAACACTCCATGCTTAGACAATTGATTAAACTCTGCTAATGCAACAGATTAAAGGATAACTAACCTGGCCTTCTTAAAAAGAAAGCTTGATAATCAAAAATTTTAAAGGTACAAACGCTGATGTACGATATCAATAATCAATTTTGTGGCCATATTCAGTCCCCAAGTACAGTGTTCCCTCGATTTTCGCGGGGGTTGCGTTCCAAGACCGCCCGCGCAAGTTGAATTTCCGTGAAGTGGAGATGCGGAAGTAAATACACCATTTTTGGCTATGGACAGTATCACAAGCCTTCCCTGAACACTTTAAACCCCTAAATTACCATTTCCCATTCCCTTAACAACCATTTACTCACCATTATTACTGGTACTCACCATTGAATAAGACACTTAAGTGATCCTGATATTTATAAACATAATTATTTATTAACAATAATAATTTTTTTTGTTATTTATTTGCAAAAATTATTAGTTTGGCGATGACGTATGACATCATCGGGCAGGAAAAACCGTGATATAGAAAAAAACCCGCAAAGTATTTTTTAATTAATATTTTTTGAAAAACCGTGATATAGGCTATTCGCGAAGTTCGAACCTGCAAAAACCGAGGGAACACTGTACCTACTTTGTTACATCTGGAACTTGCTCATATAATGTAATAGTAAATAAAATGTACTATTTATTAAATCTATATGCTGCCCATATCTCACTATCAAGCAAGTTAGGGCAGCTTACAACATCATAGAACAAAGATATAAAACAGAATGTTCAATCAATCAATCAATCAGAAAGAAGCTGGAAGGGACCTTGGAGGTCTTCTAGTTCAACCCCCTGCTCAAGCCAGTACCTACACATTAAATCTTTATGTTAAAAATATTAAAAACGATAAACATTAAAAATCAGAAAACTGGATAAATCAAATCATAGTGGCCCTATTCATGTTTCCCCTAATATATAAGGGCCCAAAATGAATGCTTCAATTTTTGTGATATTTAATAATAATAATAATTTATTAGATTTGTATGCCACCCCTCTCCAAAGACTCGGGGCGGCTCACAACAAACAATAAAACAATATATATAGGCACAAATCCAATATTAAGAGGGGGGGAAACTAAAAACCCTATCATAATTAAAAACCAAACAGCACATACATACCAAACATAAATTATAATATATTTAAAGACTCAACTTCATTGTTCAACATGTTTCTTCCTTACCACTTCCAAACTAACTTTGCACAGCCAATTCCACTGCTTTGCTTGCCAATTAAATGCCCCCAAACAGCCTTACCGCTGTTGAAGGCTCATTTTTTTTTTTAAAAAAATCAAGATATGTCCTGCTATCACTCGGAAACTGCCTGTGCCAATATAGAAATATAACTTACCTAAGTTGAGACTGAAGTTTCCCTGCTTTATTTATGAAATCTTCCCAAATTGGATAACTTCCCTGGAAGAGAAAAAAGCACAAAACTTTGATCAATGCAAATATTCCCACATATCTAAAAATATTAAGAAACTTACAAAAAAAAAACAAATACACAGTGGCAATAAATAAACACACAGGTAATGCCGGATCAATGTCTTTCTTAAAGACTCAGGATGGACAAAAAAATAAACTTCCTATTAGCACAGATTAATTTCTTCCAATCAAATTCATACAGTCACCTAGATTACATGTAGGCAAAAATGGAGGCTACTTTTGAATAACCATTTATCTTAACTTTACAAAACGGGTTAGGGAAAACAACCTGTTTACACAACCAGCCCGCAAACCAACTGAAGATTGTTAAAAGTCATTCTAACCAAGATAGAACCTAGTTATACAGAATTTTAAATCTCTCATCTGTTAGGCTGAAGCCATCGTTCAAAGTGGAGACTTTGGCCTGCCTCTCTCTCTCTCTCTTTCTTTCTTTCTTTCTTTCTTTCTTTCTTTCTTTCTTTCTTTCTTTCTTCCTTTGGATTTATATAATAGGATTTATAATAGGATGTAGAATGTATAAGTACTGTGGAAATTTAGGAGAGGCGGTTGCATGAGGGGAAAGAGTACTAGCCACAACAAATTCCTTCTAAATACTCAAGGTCATCCTTTGTTTAACACCTGCCTGGAAGTTGATGGGGGGAACGGACACATTGGCAGAGCCAGAGTGGACCATGTGATGAACTTGTGGGTGTGGGAACAGGGGATAAACTTTAAACTGGGTGGAGAAACCCACGGGACATCAGGTTCGGGTTTCTCCAGTTGTGCTAACATGTCTCTGTTCATAAATTGGAACTTTGAGGAACCCTGATTTAATTCTCAGATGCTATTTGGAACGCTGACATCATCGGTTATAATGGAAAGACATTCAATTCTCAAACATATAGATACAGGTTGTCCTCAGCTTATGACTGGTCGAAATAAAATTACTTACAATCCAGATTCAAAATTTCAAAGTCTGTGGGCCTTCCCCCTGCAGTCACAACTGCATTTTAGGTGTATGGCAACCTTAAGTATATTTACAACTATTTGCAGCAGTACTTCAATGACATGATTTATGATATCTTTGAGGGAAGCCAACAGTTAACATACTACCGGTTTCTGGCAAAACAAAAACCATAGAAAACAACTGCTTTACCTAATGATTGTGTATTCACTTCACAGCAGACCCTCAAAAGGCCACAACATTGTGCACTGCCATGTGGTGACCTGCTTTGTGACTATCACAACTTATGAGCAAAGCTGTGGGGTTGAATTATAGTCATGTCAACCCAAAGAGCAACCTAGGAATCAGGATATAGTACATATCATTGATTGCTAAACTATTTGATCCAATTACCCCTTTTCCCAGCCTCAAATAATTTTATTCCGGTATCCCTACAAAAGAAAGCAGACTTTGTTGTTTTACACAAGTTTCTCAGTAACAGCAGAAGTCCCAAACTGGATGCTCAATTCACAAACAATGAGAAATTATCTCATATTTAAAGAACCACTGGCCTACATAACACACGCGTTTGCTTTCTAATACACAGAGATGTGAAATTTGCAGAAATCATAAAAATTGGGCGCGGGGGGGGGGATATCACACCAGGAGCCCGGGAAGCGCAACACTTTCTATGGATTGGATTTTAGGATTTTTTTGGTTTTCAGTATTTTAATATTAGATTTCTACATACTTGTACTGTATTTATTACCCTGTTTCCCCCAAAATAAGACAGCGTCTTATATTAATTTTTGCTCCCAAAGATGTGCTATGTCTTATTTTCAGGGAATGTCTTAATTTTTTTCAATGAAGAAGAATTCACATTTATTGCTGAACAAAAAAAGTTGATCATTTATATACTGTACAGTAGTTGCCATCACAAACCAGCACAACCAGCCAAACGGTGAATCCTATCAAAAATTTCTTACTACTACCGTACCATTATTTCCATGTACAACAATTATACTTTCTTCAAATATATGTTATATATGTTCTGTTTGGGGATGCTGCGAAACTAAACATCTCCTGCGTCTTACTTTCGGGGGATGCCTTATATTAGGCAATTCTATGAATCTTCTCCTATGTCTTACTTTCAGGGGTGACTTATTTTCAGGGAAACAGGGTATGTTGTACACTGCCCTGAGTCGGTTGAGAAGGGCAGCATAGAAGTTAGTTAGTTAAAGGAAGGAAGGAAGGAAGGAGGGAGGGAGGAGGAAGGAAAGAAAGAAGGAGGAAAGAAAGAAAGAAAGAAAAAAAGAAGGAAGGAAGGAAGGAAGGAGGAAAGAAAGAAAGAAAGAGGGAGGGAGGGAGGGAGGGAGGGAAGGAAGGAAGACAAAACAAATTCTCTTCTTCCCCACGCCCAAATTTTGAGCCACAATGTCTACAGGGAATGCAACTAGGCAAGTCAATTCCCAACCCCAGCCTCCTAATCCCCTTTCCCCCTCAAACTCAGCTCAAACTCCAATTTGGTTTTGACAAGAAGTCTCCCATATTTGCTCCGGGCAATTCGACAACCCTTGAATCATCCCACTTTTTCCCCAGGAGCCAACGCAAAAGACTCATGAAACAGAGACACCATTCTGTCAAGCATCAGTCACTTCTCGATAATCGTGAAACCGGATCGGAGCAGCTCCGGGCTGTGCAAAAAGATCTGTCAACTGTTGGTGATTTCGAAGCACCGAGAAGTAGGTAAGACTCCCGTCTCTGGCCTCAGCCTCACCTGTTACAGCACAAGCCCCAAACAAAACAGCAATTCATTCCGACATTCTCAGGTTTCTTGTCTCTGTGGTTCGTTTACACCGCGCTTCAAAACCATCCGCTTCACTTGTCGGGGATTATTTTTCCGCCCCCTTTTGTTTCGTCACGCAACACAAAACGTTTGCCTGTGTTTTCATTGTATGAGATTTCATAACATTTACTCTAATCCTTTACCTAATTACTTTTATTTGGTCCTCAGATTTAGAACTTGCCTTTCTTCCAGACAGTCAAGGACACGTGAACCGCTCCAACCTTGCTTCGTATCGTGGCTGACCAAGATCACCCATTGATTTTCATGATTGCGAGAGCCATCGTGGGGCTTCCTAGATTCGCCCCCGTTTCTGCAACACTCCGCAGCCTGCACTGGCTGCCGATCGGTTTCCGGTCACAATTCAAATTGTTAGTAATGACCTATAAAGCCCTACATGGCATTGGACCAGAATACCTCCGGAACCGCCTTCTACCGCACGAATCCCAGCAGCCGATAAGGTCCCAGAGTTGGTCTTCTCCGGGTCCCGTCGACCAAACAATGTCGTTTGGCGGGCCCCAGGGGAAGAGCCTTCTCTGTGGCGGCCCCGGCCCTCTGGAATCAGCTCCCCCCAGAGATTAGAGCGGCCCCCACCCTCCTTGTCTTTCGCAAACTACTCAAGACCCACTTTTGTCGCCAGGCATGGGAGAGTTAAGATATTCCTTCCCCTAGGCCATTGCAAGTTATGCATGGTATGTTTGTGTGTATGTTTGGTTTTTTTATAATAAGGGTTTTTAGTTGTTTTATTAAATTGGATTGTTACATGTTGTTTTACCATTGTTGTTAGCCGCCCCGAGTCTGCGGAGAGGGGCGGCATACAAATCCAATAAATTTAAACATGCCTGGGATAAACATATATCCATTGTAAGATAAAATACAGGAAATAGTATAAGGGCAGACTAGATGGACCATGAGGTCTTTTTCTGCCGTCAGTCTTCTATGTTTCTACAAATAAAATAAATAAATAAATTAGGATCTTGTCTAGGGTGTTGTGCAAGAGCTTAACCAATCTACCACATGCCATATTTTTCCTCCCTAAAAGAGACTGAAAGTTCAGGTGTGTCTTGTACTCTGAATGTAGCTTTTTCCAAAGCTTTTTTTTCATCCCTTACTAGGTGCTAATGATCTTCCCAACTCTTAACTTGCAGGTTGTTTCATTGTTACTTACTGCAAAGAATGTTTTCCAAGCCCTAAGTCTTTGCAGGGTTTCTTTTCCATTGCTCTACTTGCTCAGAATGTTTCTTTCCAGCCCTAACCAGGTGCTAACAATGTTCCCAGCTCTCACTGGCTTGCAAGCTCTTTCATTGTTACTCTCTCTGAATAAGGTTTTATTTTTTAAAGTCCTAGCCAGGGGATAAAATTATGTGCTGAAGCAGACCAGACTAAGGATGCTAGCCAGATGAATATCTGGAAAGCAGATTCTTTTTCCTGTTTTCCTCCCCAAAAACTAAGGCGCGTCTTACATTCCAAAAAATGTGGTATTCAGCTACATAATAGGATCACATTGAGTGTGCCCGTGGCATCCTTATTTCCTCTGCTGTTCATAAACTGGACAGCTGTGTTGCCCACAAATTTAATGCACATAATAAAACAGGGCTTTCTGGGTATCAATGTATGTGTATCGATTTTTTTTCCAAACAAAAAGGAAAGCCTAGATTCTTTCACATGGTGAAATCTACTGAACAACATCCCATTCATTTAACAATATCAGCCAATACAGCCAATACATTTATTCTACAAATGCCTCTACTTACGAACTTTTCTAGATAAGAATCGTGTGTTCAAGATTTTTTTGCCTCTTCTCAAGAACCATTTTCCACTCACAAACCCGAGCCTCTGAAACTGTAACCAGAAAAGGCAGGGGGAAGCCTCCGAGGGGCCTCTCTAGGAATCTCCTGGGAGGAATCATGACCAGAAAAAGCAAGAAGAAGCCTCTGTGGGGCCTCTCTAGGAAACTCCTGGGAGGAATCATGACCAGAAAAAGCAAGAAGAAGCCTCTGTGGGGCCTCTCTAGGAATCTCCTGGGAGGAATCAGGGCCAGAAAAGGCAGGGAGAAGCCTCCGAGGGGCCTTCCTATGAATCTCCTGGGAGGAAACAGGGCCGGAAAAGGCAGGGAGAAGCCTCCGTGGGGCCTCTCTAGGAATCTCCTGGGAGGAATCAGGGCCAGAAAAGGCAGGAAGAAGCCTCCAAGGGGCCTCTCTAGGAACTCCTGGGAGGAATCAGGGCCAGAAAAGGCAGGAAGAAGCCTTCGAGGGGCCTCTCTAGGAATCTCCTGGGAGGAATCAGGGCCTCTGAGGGGCCTCCCTAGGAATCTCCTGGGAGGAAACAGGGCCGGAAAAGGCAGGGAGAAGCCTCCGTGGGGCTTCTCTAGGAATCTCCTGGGAGGAAACAGGGCCGGAAAAGACAGGAAGAAGCCTCCAAGGGGCCTCTCTAGGAATCTCCTGGGGGGAATCAGGTCCAGAAAAGGCAGGGAGAAGCCTCCGAGGGGCCTCCCTAGGAATCTCCTGGGAGGAAACAGGGCCGGAAAGGGCAGGGAGAAGCCTCCGTGGGGCCTCTCTAGGAATCTCTTGGGAGGAAACAGGGCCTCCACCCTCCCTGTGGTTTCCCCAATCGCACACATTATTTGCTTTTACATTGATTCCTATGGGAAACATTGCTTCTTCTTACAAACTTTTCTACTTAAGGACCGGGTCATGGAACGAATTAAGTTCGTAAGTAGAGGTACCACTGTACCTGAGGGACTGTCATGGAGAAGAGGGGATTGACTTATTCTCCAAGGCCCCATAGGACATGACGAAAAGTGATGGATGGAAGCTTGTTAAAGAGAGATCCAATCTAGAACTAAAGAGAAATTTCCTGGTATTGAGAACAATTAATCAATGAAATGGCTTGTCTGTTGTCTCCCAGAGTTGTGGGTACTTCATCACTGGAAGTTTCAAAAATAAACTGGACAATCTTTTGACTAGGGTGGTGTAAGGCTTGCCTTGAGCAACGGGTTGGTCTAGAACAGTGATTTTCAACCTTTTTTGAGCTGCGGCACATTTTTTACATTTATGAAACCCTGGGGCACATTGAGCGGGGGGAGGGTGGGGGCTAAAAAAGTTTGGACAAAAAAATTCTCTCTCTTCCTCCCTTTCGCTCTATTTCTCTCTCCCTCCCTCTTTCTCTCCCTTCCTTCTTTCTCTCTCCATCCCTCTTCCTTTCTCTTCCTTCCTTCCTCTCTTTTTTGCTCTCTTTCTCTCTCCCTCCCTCCCTCTATGTCTTTCTCTATCCTTCACTCCCTCTCTTTCTCTCTCTCTTGCTTTCTTTCTCTTGTTCTCTTTCTCTCTCTCTTGCTTTCTTTCTCTCTTGCTTTCTTTCTCTCTCTGAGCTTCGCGCCACACCTGACCATGTCTCACGGCACACTAGTGTGCTGCGGCACACTGGTTGAAACACTGGTCTAGAAGACCTGCAAAGTCCTTTCCAGCCCTATGATTCTTTGTTCTATCCCCCTTCCTTAACAAATGGCAACTGGCTGCGATAACTCTCCCAATCAATCAAACATGAGATGAATCCCTTATTCATTATACTACAATGCAATTTTCTGCTCCTCTTCATGGTTAATGTGCATTTTCATTATGTTCACTAGGGAACGAATATCCAGGAGGAAATAGAACATGCAACCTAATACAGCAATTATTCTCCCTCAAACCAAAATAAGATGATTCAAATGTCAGGTGCATTCAAAGCTCTAATTCCAGTCAACCTCAAACGGATTAACAAATGAAAAGGGCAATGCTACGGGTATAGCCCCAAAACATGGGTACAGGTTTTTCATCACTAGCCTGTACTTTGAGAAAGGTACAAATTGTCTTCCTCTGACACAGGAAGACAAATGTTTAAAAATCAAAGGTACATTGACATTTGTCATTAAGATAACGATGTGTCAAGAGCAAAATCGTGAATTGTACACCACCTTCGTGGATCTCACAAAGGCTTTTGACACTGTCAGTTGAGAAGTGCATCATGTCAAAATTCATTCCTGATGGTACGTCAATTTCACAACGGTATGATGGCCCATGTGCTGGACAATGGAGAAGCATCAGAGGCCTTTTCCATCACAAATGGCGTCAAGCAAGGTGCGTATTTGCACCGACCTGGTTCAGCATAATGTTTTCAGCCATGCTGTCAAATGCCTTTCAGAACAATTTCTTGGGAGTTAGCCTTAGATACAGGACTGATGGGAAACAGCTCAACCTGCAAAGACTCCAGGCTGTCACCAAGATAAACTGTAATGCTCTCTACATGGGGCTACCCTTAAAAAGTGTTCAGAAACTTCAGATCGTGCAGAATGCAGCTGCGAGAGCAGTCATGGGCTTCCCTAGGTATGCCCATGTTACACCAACACTCCGCAGTCTGCATTGGTTGCCGATCAATTTCCGGTCACAATTCAAAGTGTTGGTTATGACCTTTAAAGCCCTTCATGGCATCGGACCGGAATATCTCCGAGACCGCCTTCTGCCGCATGAATCCCAGCGACCGATTAGGTCCCACAGAGTTGGCCTTCTCCGGGTCCCGTCGACTAAACAATGTCGTCTGGCGGGACCCAGGGGAAGAACCTTCTCTGTGGCGGCCCCGACTCTCTGGAACCAGCTCCCCCCAGAGATTAGAACTGCCCCTACCCTCCTCGCCTTTCGTAAACTCCTTAAAACCCACATTTGTCATCAGGCATGGGGGAACTGAGATATCTCCCCCAAGCCTATACAGTGGTACCTCGAGATACGAGTTTAATTCGTTCCGGACCTGGGCTCTTAAGTCGAGCAGCTCTTATCTCGAACGACTTTTCCCCATAGGAATTAATGTAAATAATTTTAATTGGTTCCAGCCCTCAAAAAACTCACAAAGTTAGTCTAAATTATGCAGAAAGACATGTTTTTAATGAAGAAATGTACATGTACATATAAATGAATAATGAAGTTTCTTTCACTTAACTTGTAAACTTTCTTAAACTTTTAAATTTACATATGTTCAACTTCTCTGCCACCCAATCCTGTAGGACAGAGGTCCCCAACCCTTTTTGCACCAGGGACCGGCTTTAAGCGATCAAGAGAGGAATGGGTGAATGAATGGACGGAGGGTGGGAAGGAAGGAAGGAAAGAGGGAAGGGACAGGAACAGAGGAAGGAAGCAAGGAAACTTATGAAAGGGGAGAGTAAGAGAGGAATGAGTGAAGGGAGGGAGGGAGGGAAGAAGGTGGGAAGGAGAAAGAAAAGAAGAAATAGAGGAAGGGAAGGTAAAAGAGAGAAAGAAAAAGAGCAAGAAAGAAAGAAAGAAAGAAAGAAAGAAAGAAAGAAAGAAAGAAAGGGGGAAGGGACAGGAACAGAGGAAGGAAGCAAGGAAACTTATGAAAGGGGAGAGTAAGAGAGGAATGAGTGAAGGGAGGGAGGGAGGGAAGAAGGTGGGAAGGAGAAAGAAAAGAAGAAATAGAGGAAGGGAAGGTAAAAGAGAAAGAAAAAGAGCAAGAAAGAAAGAAAAAAGAAAGAAAGAAAGAAAGAAAGAAAGAAAGAAAGAAAGAAAGAAAGAAAGAAAGGGGGAAGGGACAGGAACAGAGGAAGGAAGCAAGGAAACTTATGAAAGGGGAGAGTAAGAGAGGAATGAGTGAAAGGAGGGAGGGAGGGAAGAAGGTGGGAAGGAGAAAGAAAAGAAGAAATAGAGGAAGGGAAGGTAAAAGAGAGAAAGAAAAAGAGCAAGAAAGAAAGCTGCAAGCACCCCCCCGAGCCCCCCAGGCCGGCTGCAACCTTTTAAAACACGCGTGCCGCTTCGCAGCTGTCTCCTGAAGCCGAACGCGGAAGTTAGCGTTTGGCTTCAGGAGACAGCTCCTTGGCGCTTGTATCTCGAATTTGGGCTTGTAAGTAGAACAAAAATATCTCTCCCCTCCCAGCTCTTATCTCGAGTTGCTCTTAAGTAGAGCAGCTCTTATGTCGGGGTTCCACTGTACAATTTATGTATGGTATGCTTGTGTGTATGTCTGTTTAATAATGGGGTTTTTTAATATTTTAAATTGTAAATTATTAGATTTGTTATAAATTGTTTTTATTGTGTTGTGAGCCGCCCCGAGTCTACGGAAAGGGGCGGCATACAAATCTAATTAATAAATAATAATAATAATAATAATACTAATAATAATAATAATAATAATAATAATAATAATAATAATAATAATAATAAAGGAGACTATGCTACGTGACCTCCTCTTTGCTGACGACTGTGCCCTGAATGCTGGATTAGAGCAAGAAATGCAAGCCAATTTGGATAATTTTTCAGCAGCATGCGACAACTTTGGTCTCCTTATCAACCTAAAGAAGACCAAAGTGATGCATCAGCCAGCTCCGAAAGCCAAATACCAAGAGCCAACCATCACAATAAAGGGACAAAAGCTACAAGCAGTTTTCTAAAGAGTCTCAGTGGTGCAGTGGTTAGAGCGCAGTACTGCAAGCTATTTCCGCTGATCACCGGCTGCCAGCAGTTTGGCAGATCGAATCCCAATAAGCTCAAGGTTGACTCAGCCTTCCATCCTTCCAAAATCGGTAATATAAGGAGCCCAGGTTGTTGGGAGCAATATGCTTATTCTCTGTAAACTGCTTAGAGAGGGCTGTAAAGCACTGTGAAGCGGTATATAAGTCTAAATGCTAACCTATCAGCTATATCGTTACACACATTTATTTTATTTATTTTGTCGAGTACGTATTGGTAGTACAGTGTTCCCTTGCTTTTCGCGGGGGATGCGTTCCGAGACCGCCTGCGAAAGTCGAATTTCCGCAAAGTAGAGATGCGGAAGTAAATACACTATTTTTGGCTATGAACAGTATCACAAGCCTTCCCTTAACACTTTAAACCCCTAAATTGCAATTTTCCATTCCCTTAGCAACTATTCAGATTATTACTCACCATGTTTATTTATTGAGGTTTAAAAAAATATTTACTAAAGGCAGACAAAAGTTTGGCGATGACATATGACGTCATTGGGTGGGAAAAACCCGCAAAGTATTTTTTAATTAATATTTTTGAAAAACCGTGGTATAGACTTTTCGTGAATTTCGAACGGGCGAAAATCGAGGGAACACTGTATACAAAAAATAACACTTTTTATATACATGATATTGGTACTAATATGAGAGAAACTTAGGACAGGGATGGAAGGCATGCTACTGCACTTATGCTTCATCACAATCTTTTACTCCATTTGTGATAGAACTACAATGGTTTACATATTTTCTGTCCCACCGTACTAAATTTAAAGATTAAAAAAATTCATATTACCCATAAGCTACTAAGCAATTGAAGAAGTTAAGAGAGACGAATCCATCCAGAGTGATGATTGAGAGATAACTAATTTAGGTTAATTGCTATAATTCAATTAGTCTTGAATTTACACCACCTTGATTAAATTAAATCAATTATATTTAGCTGATTTACAATCGGTGTTGCAGCCATATCTCCCGAGATACAGTTGATCCTAAATGTATTTTTCTGCCTTGTTTCTCCTAACTGTGGAATAAAAGAGATTTAGAGGAAAAATTTATGACTCAAGACAACATGATCGCTAATCTCGTGCCTGGCCTTTTCTGACCTCAAATTTCTCGCACATTCCTTCATGAGCAGAGAAGAACATAGCTTAGCTATCTGAAAGCACAAAATTAGGAAAAGAAATGCTTCTCACAGCTGAATTATATATATATACAGTAATACCTCGTCTTACGAACTTAATTGGTTCCGGGAGGAGATTCGTAAGGTGAAAAGTCCGTAAGACGAAACAATGTTTCCCATAGGAAACAATGTAAAATTAATTAATGCGTGCAAGCAAAAAAAAAATTTGGAAAAACGGCGCGCTGCTGGGCACCGCCGCCCGGCTGTCACCTTTTGAAACAGCTGAGCGCTTCTCAGCGTTCTCCCGAATGCCAAACACAGAGGTTCAGCAAAAGTTCGGGTTTGGGTTCAGGAGGCCACCGAGAAGCGTCGCCGTCTGGCTGTCGCCTTTTGAAACAGCCGGGGGCTTCTCAGCGTTCCCCTGAACGCCGAACCCGAACTTTTGCTGAACTTCCAGGTTCGGTGTTCGGAAGGCCGCCGAGAAGCCCCGCCACCCAGCTGTCGCCTTGAGTGATGGGCCAACATGCATACAGCATGTCGGCCCATCAGCTCACTGCCCATCAGCTCACTGCTCAAGCAAATTGAGTTGCTTACATCCCTACGACCAACCACTCGCATAACCCAATTCCAAATTGTGGCTGTAAATCGAGGACATTAGGGGTTGGGGATCCCTGACCTTCTACGTTGGTGGTTTTCAACCTTTCTAATGCTTAATACAGTTCCTCGTATTGTGGTGATCCCCAACCATAAGTCTAGCGCCAATTCTCCCAACAGAGCTTTGAGAACCACTGTTCCACGTTGATCTGGAATGAAGACACATCTGCAGGAAAACAAGGTAGCTCAGAGACCAAGGATCCTTCATGTCAACCCAAATATTCAAACATGCTAAGGAAAGAGTCCTCCTTTTACACTTTCGCCAGCTATCCTTAGCGGGACATCAGACTTGCAATTGTTGATCATAATATTTCTGTGGATTGCAGCTGTAGAAACAATTATCTTAAACAGGTATCTGCTCTAGGTGGGGTAGAAATCACAAATCGGACAGCATCTCAGGACAAATCTTCCCATGTAATTCATTGAAAGGGAGGGGGGTTGTATTTTGAATAAATAAAAGTTTCTTTGTTTGCACTAACAGCACAATCATTTCTCCTGCAGCACAAGCTGTTTCCATGCTGTTTCCCTAACCTCTGCTGGGTTGTTTTTCTGCCTTTATACCTTCCAATTTTGGCAAGGACCTAAGGCAAGAAAATTATCATCATTTAACACCTGACTATTTGCAATTGTTCCCTACTCCTCTAATGTTATTCCAGGTAGTCCTCGACTTACAGACATAATAGGGCCTAGCCATTACGGCGGTATCTTTATGTTGTTTGCAAATGTGATCACCCACACGATCAACCCAATTTTATGACTTTTTGCAGTGGTTGTTAAGCATAGTCATTAAGCAAACCCATTGTTCACTATGGGACATTTTTGCCTAAAGCTGTACATAAATGCCACTTTGGAGCAAAAAAAACCCCCTCATGAGTCATGGTCATTTGACCACAGGATGTTGCAAACAGACATAAATATGGTCATATGTTGTGGGAGGCAATTGTCCAAACCTCAGAATTATAATAATAATAATAACAACAACAACAGAGTTGGAAGGGACTTCCAGTCCAACCTCCTGCTTAGGCAGGAAACCCTACACTACTTCGGACAGATGATTATCCAACATCTTAAAAACTTCACTGATTAATTGCTCTGTCAGTAAATTTCTCCTTAGTTCTAAGTTGCTTCTCTCCTTGTTTAGTTTCCACCCATTGCTTCTTGTCCTACCCTCAGGTGCTTTGGAGAATAGGTTGACTCCTTCTTCTTTGTGGCAACCCCTGAGATATTGGAACATTGCTATCATGTCTCCCCTGGTCCTTCTTTTCATTCAACTAGATATACCCAGTTCCCGCAACCATTCTTCATATGTTTTAGCCTCCAGTCCCCTAATCATCTATGTCGCTTTTCTCTGCACTCTTTCTAGAGTCTCAACATCCTTTTTGCATTGTGGCGACCAATACTGAATGCAGGATTCCAAGTGTGGCTTTACCAAGGCCTTATAAAGTGGTAGTAACACTTCATGTGATCTTGATTCTATCCCTCTGCTAATGCAGCCTAGAACTGTGTTGGCTTTTTTGGCAGCTGCTTCACACTGCTGGGGGGGTGGGGGGGTGGAGCTGTTTTCGCCCTTCCCAGGAGGCATTGAATTATGGGTGTGGGCACTTGCATGTTCACAATAGCATACATACATGCTCTTTTGTCACCCGAGGAAAAATAGGTTCGCCATCACTGCCCTAGACCAGTGTTTCTCAACCTCAGCAGCTTTAAAATGTGGACTACAACTCCCAGAAATTCCCAGCCAGTGTAAATCAGCTAAACGCTTTGCCGTCAGTCTACCATACAGGATGATCTGAACCCTTAGTAGACCCGCTAACCTAAACGGTACCTATCAAAATGCCCTATGGAAGAACTTTGCCCGTACAGATACGTCAACTCGTGCCTTGCTCGCCGATGAAGAAATGGGTTGACTAAGCCAAAGTAATATTTGTTGCATAAATATTTCATTCGCTCAATGAGGGAAAAGGCCACTTGCAAAACGGAAAGCAAAGAGCAAATTCCACCCTGTAAAAGATTTGCAGCTCTTGCTGTTCTTCTACACCAGCGGCTCCCAACCTTTGTGCCTTGTCAGCCCGGCTGGGGGTGGAAGAGGCGCATGGAACCCTTATGCTATTGGCGGGATAGTTCACACGCCTCTTGATGTTCGCAAGTGGCAGGCTAGAGCATGCACCCACGCAAGTGCCCCATGCAACCACACAAGTGGTGGGTTCCACTTAATAATTAATAATAATTTATTGGATTTGTATGCCGCCCCTCTCCGCAGACTCGGGCGGCTAACAACAATAATAAACACAACATGTACAATCCAATACTAAAAAACAACTAAAAACCCATTATAAAACCAAACATACACACAAACATACCATGCATAACTTGTAATGGCCTAGGGGGAAGAGCTATCTCAACTCCCCCATGCCTGGCGGTATAAATGAGTCTTGAGTAGTTTACGAAAGACAGGAAGGGTGGGGGCAGTTCTAATCTCCGGGGGGAGTAGGTTCCAGAGGGCCGGGGCCGCCAGAGAGAAGGCTCTTCCCCTGGGGCCTGCCAAACGACATTGTTTAGTCGACGGGACCCGGAGAAGGCCAACTCTGTGGGACCTTATTGGTCGCTGGGATTCGTGCGGTAGCAGGCGGTTCCGGAGGTAATCCGGTCCAATGCCACGTAGGGCGTTAAAACTCATGACCAACACTTTGAATTGTGACCGGAAACTGATCGGCAGCCAATGCAGGCCACGGAGTGTTGAAGAAACGTGTGCGAATCTTGGAAGCCCCATGATGGCTCTCGCGGCTGCGTTCTGCACGATCTGAAGTTTCCGAACACTTTTCAGAGGTAGCCCCATGTAGAGAGCTACATGGAGCTTACCTCCGCCACTGGTTCGAATTGCGACATTTTGCACGCGTGCACTAGTGGAGTAAGCGCAAGCGCATCCCCTCGCACGCTTTCACTTACACACGTGCTCCGAAGGTAGATTAAGCCCGAAACACAGCTGAGGAACTGATCAGCTGTGCTTCGGGCAAAGAAACAAAGGTTAATACGTCCCAGCGGCTGATAAGAGCCCACAGAGTTGGCCTTCTCTGGATCCTGTCAGCCAAATAATGTCAGCTAGCGGACCCGCAGGGAAGGGCCTTCTCTGTGGGGGCTCCAACTCTATGGAACGAACTGCCTCCGGAGATTCGCATTCTTCCCACCTTACTGGCCTTCTGTAAAGCTGTCAAGACGTCTCTTCCGGCAGGCCTGGAATTGTTGAGTGGATGAAATCCTAGATTACTAGGTATGTGACAGAGAGTACAGTGGTACCTCTACTTAAGAACTTAATTCATTCCGTGACCAGTTTTTTAAGTAGAAAAATTTGTAAGTAAAAGCAATTTTTCCCATAGAAAAGCAAAAAAGGCGTGCAAACCCATTAGGAAAGAAGTAAAAGCTCGGAATTTGGGTGGGAGGAGGAGGAGGAAGAAGAGGAGGATAGTCGCTGCCGAAGGAAGAAGGTGAGGGGAATCAAAAAAATCCAAAACTTTAGGGCCTAAAACAAAAAGAGGGACTTTGAAGCAGTGAGGAAGAGCATGCGCCTCCCATACACCCAGCGCGAGGCTGCCTCCCATACACTGTGCCAGGAAGAGAAATCCAGAAGCACCACCGAAAGGCTCCTCTGGCAGCCCAGAAAAGTCCAAGATGGCCGGGATTAAAGGGGAAATGTCAGGAAACTGTCCGGGCCTTTGTACCGCTCTCAAATTTCCTGGGAAATTTTTCTGGGCTCAGGTTCTTAAGTAGAAAATGGTTCTTAAGAAGAGGCAAAAAAATCTTGAACACCGGGATCTTATCTAGAAAAGTTCTTAAGTAGAGGGCGTTCTTAGGTAAAGGTAGCACTGTATTTATGTTGCCTGGGTTTATTAATGCTTATACTGTTTCTATATTGCTTTTATATATTGTCTTATACTGTTTTTATGCATAGTTTTTTATTGTTTGAAATCGCAGGACAATGGCAGGCTTAAAACCTCACTTTTTCTTTTGGAAAGAAACACCAGGTTTGCTCAAACTGAGCTGCTGAATGAAAGGCAAAATATCTAATTAATAAATACAACTGGCCTTTCTTCCTTGATAAGACAAATTACTTCCTTTCACAAACTTCATACCCAGGCATGGTCCATCTGTGATGAAGGGATGCCAAAACTCTCAGCATTGCTGCCACAGCTGATTATTATTGCTACATCAGCAATAACTTTAAGCTGCTAAACTTGGTGATCCTACATGGCTTAGGTCCTGACTATTTACGGGACCATCTCCTGCCGCATACCTCCCAGAGACCAATAAGATCGGACAGAGTCGGCTTTTTCTGGGTCCCATCGATTAAGCAATGTAGGTTATCAGGACCACAGGGTAGGGCCTTCTTCGTAGCTACCCCGGCTCTATGGAACCAACATACCCCCTGATGTCCGTACTGGTCCCATTGTACTGGCCTTCTGAAAGGCCATCAATACCTGGCTTTGCCAGCAGGCCTGGGGTCATTGAATCTTAACATCTGACATGGCTGAGTCATGGCCCAGTTCTAAAGACTATATATTGATAAAATTGAACGGGTCCAAAGACGGGCTACAAAAATGGTGGAAGGTCTTAAGCATAAAACTTATTAGGAAAGACTTAATGAACTCAATCTGTATAGTCTGGAGGACAAAAGGAAAAGGAGGGACATGATTGAAACATTTAAATATGTTAAAGGGTTAAATAAGGTTCAGGAGGGAAGTGTTTTTAATAGGAAAGTGAACGCAAGAACAAGGGGGCACAATCTGAGGTTAGTTGGGGGAAAGATTAGAAGTAACGTGAGAAAATATTATTTTACTGAAAGAGTCGTAGATCCTTGGAACAAACTTCCAGCAGACGTGGTTGGTAAATCCACAGTAACTGAATTTAAACCTGCCTGGGATAAACATATATCCATTGTAAGATAAAATACAGGAAATAGTATGAGGGCAGATGGACCATGAGGTCTTTTTCTGCCATCAATCTTCTATGTTTCTATGTTTGATTGTTATGCACATGGTTTGATAGATTGGATTTATGGGTTTTACAATGGGGATCTATGTTTTAGTACAGTGATCCCCCGAGTTTCGCGATCCCGATCATTGCGAAAGGCTATATCGCGATTTTTCCACCCGATGACGTCACTCCCTTCCTTTCTCATCTTTCTTTCTCTCTCTCTTTCTCTATCTTGCTTCTTCCTCTCTCACACTCTCTTCCTCCCTCTCTCATCTCTTTCTTTCCTTCTCTCTCTTTCTCTATCTCTCCCCCTCTTGCTCTCGAGCGGCAAGCGAGCAGCCAGGCGGGCGAACGGGCAAGCGGCAAGCGAGCAGGCAAGCGGCAAGCGAGCGGCCGAGCGAGCGGGCAAGCGGCAAGCGGGCGGGCGAACGGGCAAGCGAGCGGCTGGGCGAGCGGGTGACGGGCAAGCGATCTTGGGGTTTCCCCTTTGCCTGGGCGGCGGGAAGACCCAGGGAAGGTTCCTTCGGCTGCCCAACAGCTGATCTGCTCCGCAGCGCGGCAGCAGCGAGGAGCCGAAGATGGGGTTTCCCCGTTGCCTGGGCAACGGGGAAACCCCATCTTTGGCTCCTCGCTGCTGCCGCGCTGCGGAGCAGATCAGCTGTTGGGCGGCCGAAGGAACCTTCCCCGGTCTTCCCCGCCGCCCACACGCAAACTCCACCATCTGCGCATGTGCGGCCATGGAAAAAGGGGCGCGCATGCGCAGATGGTGTTTTTACTTCCACACCACTACATCCCGAAATATCGATTATTGCGAGGGGTCTTGGAACGGAACCCTCGCGATAATCGGGGGATCACTGTATTCCAAATGGGGTCTCACCAGCGCTCTATATAGCGGGATCATAATCTCCCTCTTCCTGCTTGTTATACCTCTAGCTAAGCAGCCTTGACTTTTTTAATTACTGTATTATATTTGTATTATTGTAAGCCAACCTGAGTCCTACAGGGTTAGGCTGCATAGAAGTCAAACAAGCAAACAAACAAATCCTTCTGCCACTATTCTAAGAAGCTGAGTGAAAAAAACCTCCGAATTTCTGATGCCATGACGGACGAGTAGTTTTAGAGCACCCGAGAGCCAGAACTCAACACCTCTTGGCAACACTGAAAAGAGGTTGTGTCTGACCCAGAATCCTGATCACGCATTAATTTCCCTATTGTGTACAACTACAGAAACATATCGAAGGGCTAATGGCTCACAAGTTCCCACAGCAATTGAAGGAATTCCTTGCAAAAAAACCCCTCATTCTGTAAAACTCTTTTGCGGTCCAAGGTTGGGACTCAACAGCAAAGAAAATTCTCTAAGAACAGCATCTCTAACAATTTATTTATTATTTATTAATTTGATTTCTATGCCGCCCCTCTCCTGAGATTCTGACTTGTTTAGAGATTCTGACATGTTTAGAAATCTAATAAAACTACATTCTAAAAACCAAGTTAAAAATCAGACAACCAGATTCATATGTCATAGAACCAGCATTTGTTCATCGGGCAGGGCAAGACATCAAAGTTTCAATGGTCCCAAGCCTGCCGGCAGAAATGGGTCATTAGAGCTTTATGGAAAGCAGGAAGAGTGGGGGCAGCACGAATCTCTGGGGGGGGAGTTTGTTCCATAGGGCTGGGGCCGCCACAGAGAAGGCTCTTCCCCTAGGCCCTACCAGGTGATCTTGTCTAGCTGACGGGACCTGGAGAAGGCCGACTCTGTGGGACATCGGCCTCTGGAATGTTTGAGACATAATGTTACAATTTTCCCAACCAACCTATGAAAAGCAAAGTCAATTGGGAAAAACTGGATACACTGAACAACTGTATTAATCGCTTAACGAATGCAGTAATTTGCTTAAGTGGGAGGGTTGTTGAATATGGACATCTTGTTCCACCCCCTTGATGAATGACTGATGGATGAATGCTTTTGATCGTTGTTCTGTCGGGCTCTCTGGTAGGCTTCTCCCAAAAATTCACAGGTACAAATTTCAGACACACACACACGTTTGAAAATTCAAAACAATGTTCTTTATAATGAAAATTCACTTAAACTAAGCCTTCTTTTGGTATAGCAAAGAGCACTTGTCTCCAAACAAACTGGTAATTTGTACAAGTCCCTTTTCAGTTCTGTGATACTTAGCTTGCAGCTGTGAGGCAATTCACAGTCCTTCTTCTTTCACAAAGTGAAACACACTTTGCTCTGGTTTAGTTTCAAAGCGGGGAAAAATCAGCACACAAAAGGTTAAAGTCAGTAAAGCAGTCAGGAAACACAAAGATCAGATAATCCTCCACAATGGCCAAACCCACAGGCTGCTATTTATAGCAGCCTCACTAATTACCACAGCCCCACCCAACCACAGGTGGCCTCATTTTCCTTGGTAATAATCTCTCAGTTGTTGTTGCCTATGCATCACTCTCCGCATGCGTGGCTGTATCATTAACTCTTGTTCTGAATCCAAGGAGGAGCTAGATAATTGATCTCCTTCTGAGCTGTCTGCCACACTCTCCTCCTCCCAGTCACTCATGTCTTCTTGGTCAGAGGAGCCTTCATCAGCAGATTCCACCGGGGGGCAAAACAGGCCTGCAGCGTGTGGATGTCTCCCCCAAATCCACAGTCCTTGGGGCAGGAGCTGGGCCAGAGCTAACCACAACAATCGTGGGTTTTTTTTAAAACTTGTATCCATTTTATTGTTGTTCATCGCCCTGAGTCCACAAGGAGAAGGGCAGCATACAAATATGATAAAAAATAAAATAAATACATTTATGAAAGCCACTGCAGTGGCCTGGAGCTGCTAACTATGATTACGGAATAGCACCTGGGCTGAACTCCCAAAATTATGGAACAGGCGGTGGGTATCTATGGGCAACTTTACAACCTGTGGACTTCAACTCCCAGAGTTCCTCAATTCCAGCATCATTTGCAGGATTCTCAGAGAGGGGCGGCATACAAATGTAATAAATTCCCGTGAATTCTGGGAGTTGAAGTCCCCAGTTTGCAAAATCACCATAGTAGCCCACTCCTATTGTAGAACGTGATCAGTGAGGGGCCGCACTTACCTCCGTTTCCTGGGATGGCTCCGGAGGGGCAGCGAGGTGGGCGGGGTTTGTGTGCACGCACCCGGTGTGAAATTTGCACAGGAGGCAAAATCTTGCACGAGGATATGCGTGACTGCGAGCAATTTTCATTGGCTTTTTGCTTCTGTGCATTCACAGAAGCAAAAAAAAAAATAATCGCTAAAAATTGCCGAAATCTGGCAGTCGCGTGCGTCCTCACGTGAGATTTCGCTTCCTGTGCAGGCGCAGAAAAGCAAATCTCGCATTGGGCGCATGCGCCCAACCTCCGGTCAGCTGGAGCTGCACGGACAGGTCCACTTCTGCTACCGAAATGGCACACACACACACCCCCGTCCTAGGGGCTGCCTGCCCCTGATGCAAAGAAGGGAAGATTTTGCTCTGGGACTTGCCCCCTGATCCTTAGGGACTATGCCTCCTCCATCCACAGCAACTGCCCGAGCATCTAAAAATAGCTAACCGTTTACTCAGCAATGCCATTGGTTTAAAGAAACCCTGATGTGCGACAGCTGTTCGGTTGATAGTTTCCAACATCAACACTCAAGATCAGAGGGGAGAAATTAGGAGGCTGGGGGGGGGGGTGTTTAGCCTCCTCCCCTCTTTCCAAGCTTGAAAAGAAACATATTGCAGCTGTTTATAATGGCGAAGAAATGCAGAACAAGGAAGAACCAGTCGGTTGCACATAATTACAAACAAACAAGTGAACAATCAGCTGTATTTTTGAATCAATACAATGTGGTGGCCAAAAACAAAAAAATATTCTCTAGTAGGAGGAAAGGACTGCAGAATAAAGACAGGTCAGTGTAACGTGACAAATCCTAATTTATTATTTATTTATTTATTGGATTTGTATGCCGCCCCTCTCCGGGGACTCGGGGCGGCTCACAACATATCAAAAGACATAATAACACAAATAGGATCCAATTAATATAACTACAAAAATCTAAGAGCTCTAATATAACTAAAAAGATATTTGTTAACATTCACACTGTGAAGTACACAGGTCAAGGGGGAACATCTAATGATAAGTCTTTATTATTTTATTATTATTTATTAGATTTGTATGCTGCCCCTCTCCGGAGACTCGGAGCGGCTCACAACAAAACATTACAAACGCAATGGTTAAAACAATTTAAAACCCTTAATGTAAAAAAAAAAATCATACATCTCATACAAACCATACATAAAGCGGAAACAGCCCAGGGGAATCAATTTCCCCATGCCTGGCGACAGAGGTGGGTTTTAAGGAGTTTGCGAAAGGCAAGGAGGGTGGGGGCAATCCTAATCTCCAGGGGGAGTTGATTCCAGAGGGTCGGGGCCGCCACAGAGAAGGCTCTTCCCCTCGGTCCCGCCAGACGACATTGTTTTGTCGACAGGACCCGGAGAAGACTAACTCTGTGGGACCTAACCAGTTGCTGGGATTCGTGTGGCAGAAGGTGGTCCCGGAGATATTCTGGTCCGGTGCCATGAAGGAATGTAGGCTTTTGGGAAGGCAAGGAGGATGGGGGCAGTGCGAATCTCCGGGGGTGGAGCTGATTCCAGAGGGTCAGGGCCCCCACAGAGAAGGCTCTTCCCCTTGGTCCTGCCAGCCAACATTTTCTGGCTGACAGGACCCTGAGGAGGCCCACTCTGTGGGACCTGACCGGATGCTGGGATTCGTGTGGCAAGAGGCAGTCTCGGGGGTAATCTGGCCCGATGCCATGGAAGGCTTTATAAGTTATAACCAACTTTTTTTTTTTGCAGCCCTCGTAAACTAAATGTGGGGGTCACATTGCAATGCCATAGTCGCTAAACCAACCCATTACATTTTGTGCCAGAAACTGGGAAGTAAATGATAGTTTGTGGCAAAAAAAAACCAACCCCGCCATAAATCTTGGTCAGTGACTATGGAATACTGCAAACAGCGGTAAATGCAGGCTGATTACCAAGCACCCAGAATGAATTTCAGTAACTGCCGGGTTTGGGGGGGGGGGGTCAGCCATTGGAACTTCAAATCCGTGTTTTAACCACTTTGGGGGGGTCCACCAGAACTCTGAACAGTTTTAAGTCTGGGACAGTGATGGTGAACCTATGGCACAGGTGCCATAGGTGGCACACGGAGCCATATCAGCTGGCACGCGAGCTGTTGCCCTAGCTCAGCTCTAACATGCATGAGTATGCTGGCCAGCTGATCTTTGGCTCAAGAGGCTCTGGGAAGGGGATTTTGGCTTCCAGAGAGCCTCCAGGGCAGGGGTGGGCAATTAATTTTGCCATGGGGCCGCATGAGAAATTGGGATGGTTTTAGAGGGCCGGACTAATATAATTAACTCAGTTCTACCCAATAATGTAAAGACGCAGACCCTGCCCTGACCTAAACACCCAGACCCACTCTACAGACCCCTAATTGTTTGCTTTATCACAACACGGCGCACCACAGTCACTGCGTGGGAGTGTTTGCGTGACTTCTGTGCTCAGCCGCTCTCGGTAGGCGGTCGGGGTCCGCTCCAGTGCGAGGATGAAAGAGCTCACTACGTCTTCCGGGACTCCTCCGGTTCCTGCTTTCCTCATGATTCATAAGGAAAGCAGGAACCGGAGGAGTCCCGGCAGACGCGGTGAGCTCTTTCATCCTCACACTGGAGCGGATCCCGACCTCCGCCGACCGGTCACAGACAGCGGGCGGGGCCCACGGGCCGCCCCTTGCCCAGGTAAGCTCCAGGGGGACGGGGGAGGGCGTTTTTACCTTCCCCCAACTCCAGGGAAAGTTTTGGAGCCTGGGGAGGGCGAAGCACAAGCCTACTGGGCCCACCAGTAGTTGGGAAACAGGTCATCTCTGGGCTCAAGAGGACCTCCAGGGGATGGGGGAAGCTACTTTCACCCTCCCCAAACATTGAATTATGGGTGGTGGGAACTCGTGCAAGTGCGATAGCGTGCATGTATGTGCTTTTCGCACCAGAGGGAAAAAAGATTCGCCATCACTGGTCTAGGACTACCTGCAATGCACCAAAGCCTGAATGTTTCATAGCAATTGCTGCTGTGTCCAGAGTAGCTTTTTCCAAAGTAAGCATTAACATATACACACACACACACACAAAATATGGGCTTGAGAAGGGCATAACTGCAGCTCCGTGAAAATATATTTGGCCTCTTTCAGAATTTTGCTCCTTCTGCCACAAATATGATTAACCAGATGAACAAAGACCCTGTTCGTTGCTTCCCTTTCCTTTAAACCAAGTCATCCCACATGTAGCATGTTAGTTGTGAACGAATAATAATCCCTTTAGACTCAAGGCTGACTCTACCACCTTTTGCTGCAATAACTATACAAGCAAACATATATATTTTTTGTAATTGGGAGGATTCGTATCCTTAGGTTGAATTTTAATTCATTCCCCCACGGCAGTGTTTCCCAACCTTGGCAACTTGAAGATATTTGGACTTCAACTCCCAGAATTCCCCAGCCAGCTGGGGAATTCTGGGAGTTGGAAGTCCAAATGTCTTCAAGTTGCCAAGGTTGGGAAACACTGCTCCACGGTGATCTGCCACCATATTTCGATTCTATCATGAAGAGCTCATTTGGGGCATTATTCCTACCCTTTCACAGGGTCTCAATTCAAGCTTTGACATGGCTATTTCAAAATATCATTAAATCACCTTTCCTTCTTATGGATTGCTTTTATGCTGAGACCATTCTTCTGCCGATGACCCACTTCATGTGGACAGATAGATGGACAGATACTGTCCTGCAGAAACTCATATTTCTCATATCAGGTGACAATGTGGGTGCGGAAATGGTCATAAATGGGGGAAACGGTCATTATTCACTTTTATTTCCCAGGGACGTCATAATTTTGAACAGTCACTAAATGAACTGTTGTTAAGTCAAGGATTAGCTATATAGATCCAGACAGAGAAAAATTTCTCTGCACCATCCTTGGCAGCCAACATGAGTATCTTCAAGATACTGAGTCGCTTCAAGAAGGGCGGCATAGAAATTGAATGACTGAATGACTGACTGAATGACTGACTGAATAAATAAATCTTAATTTGAAGAACTGGGTTGTGCAGGTAACATTTCTGGCAGAGAAGTGAGCACTCCACAAAGCCAGAGCTGCAAATGCTGCGACAATGATGCTCACACACCTGCCCAACATGTGGCAGAACATTTCGTGCCCGTATCGGCCTTACCAGCCACCTGCGAACACATCACGTACAGCCCACAACCCGTTAGATGTCAAGGTCATCCTCGAATACGATGGACGAACATCATTCCTAATATTGAGATCACAGATGCGAACTTTGTGCCTACCAACGACTGTTGTTCAGGAAGGCCCTGTGGGATTTTATGCTGAACTCCTGGAGTGAATTTGACCGCATGGCTATTCTTGGGAAGACTCACTACTGCCCTAAATTTTCTCTCTCTCTCTCAAGATGATGTGTCTATATATAGATCAACAGAGGTCCAGAATTTTTAGAAATAGTTTTGCAATCCACCCAGGCAGATAACAATAAATGATCCCACCTCTCTGAAGAAGGCTCCATAAATTTCTGCTGAGTGGCTCAAGATGTTCCTTTACAATCCCTGAGTTAAAAACTTCACTACGATGAATGGCAGTGCTGGCCTCCTGTATCTCTTTAATTTAATAATTTTATACTAGCCTACCGCATGTAAGAGTATTTCATTTAATGTAATAATTTAAATCAGAGCTTCACTTTTAGGAATTTTACGCTAACATCTCAACAAAAATCAGTTATATTTGGTGATCCATATTACAACTGCGGCTAGAATAGCCTATGCACAAATGTGGAAAAATGGAAGGAATTCCACAGGAAGAGCAGATTTTGGAGAAAATTACACATTGTGCAGAAATGGTCAAATTCACATTAGAATTAAGAAATAATGAAGAATCTTTATTTTATAACTGCTGGGATCTATTTTATCGTTGGCTTGGGGAGGGGGGGGGGAAGGCCAAACCATCATAACATACTTAACGGTTAAAGGGTAAAAGATAACTACCTGGTGATCTACAGGAGATCAAGAGATTCATATTGACTTCAAACAAAATACAAAGAGTAAAAAGTCCTTTCAACCCTACCCTTAAAGAAAAAACAGAATTGCAAGTAATGCACTTTAAGATGCAAGACTCAACATTAAGCCATTACTCCCAATATCGTAACTGGATACGGGTAGGTTTTTACCACCGGGTTAAAGCAGAGACATACAGGTAGGTGGGTTTTAGCACTGGATTCTCAAATGCTTGGAAAAATCCACCAAGCGACTGTTAAACATTTGGTTATGAAGTCTATGGAGATTCTCTCTCTCTTTTTTTTTTGAATTTTCAAATGTTTTACGGACAAACTTAAAAACAAAAAGCAATGAAATAAATACATACAACAAAAGGAAAAAATAAAAATAAAGAAACAAAAAACAATACAATACCAATAATACGAATACTGTACTGTAAAAAGGAAAAAAATCTAACAATATTAATTACTTATCAGTAATATTCGCTTCCTTGACATCAATATATCAGTTATACATTCACCATTACAATCTTTAATGAAATATCTCATCACAATTTTATTGTTTTTAAGTTTATGGGGGTTTTTTCTATTTTCAAGCCATATGTATAGTTTCTCCCATATAATGTATATTTCTTTCCTTTGCTCATTTCGCAATTCTAACGTAAGTTTGCTCATTTCTGGACATTCCAATAGTTTATTGATTACCATTGTTTCAGAAGGCATGTGTTAATTTTTCCACATTTGTGCAATTGCTAGTTGGGCAGCTGTCAATATATGTATAGTTCGGTAGTATTGGTCTTTTGAATGTTTTCCTCTTATTACTGTCTATGGAGATTCTCAATCATCCAGGTCACGATTGTCCCAAAGGTACTTGTCCAAAAAGTAAATGGACTTTCTCCTTGGTTTTTTTTTTCTTTGAAAACATTTCACTTCTCATCCAGGAAGTTTTTTTCAGTTCTGCACTGAAAATGTTTCCTGGATGAGAAGTGAAATATTTTCAAAGGAAAAAAAACCCAAGATAGTCCCATTCCAAAGAGCATCTTTGGGGCATTTGGTTGGGACCAATTACAGTGATACCTTGTCTTACAAACTTAATTGGTTCCGGGACGAGGTTCTTAAGGTGAAAAGTTTGTAAGACGAAACAATGTTTCCCATAGGAATCAATGGAAAAGCGATTAATGCGTGCAAGCCCAAAATGCACCCCTTTTGCCAGCCGAAGCGCCCGTTTTTGCACTGCTGGGATTCCCCTGAGGCTCCCCTCCATAGGAAACCCCACCTCTGGACCTCTGTGTTTTTGCAATGCTGTGATTTCACTGAGGCTCCCCTCGCTGGGAAACCCCACCTCTGGACTTCCGTTGCCAGCTAAGTGCCCATTTTTGCCCTGCTGGGATTCCCCTGCTGGGATTCCCTTGCAGCATCACAAAAACATGGAAGTCTGGAGGTGGGGTTTCCCATGGAAGGGAGCCTCAGGGGAATCCCAGCAGCGCAAAAATGGGTGCTTCGCTGGCAACGGAAGTCCGGAGGCGGGGCATCCCAGCGGCGGCAGTGGGTTTGTAAGGTGAAAATAGTTTGTAAGAAGAGGCAAAAAAATCTTAAACCCCAGGTTTGTATCTCGAAAAGTTTGTATGACGAGGCGTTTGTAAGATGAGGTATTACTGTATTAATCTTGGTTGCACCTGCCCATACAAACCCTTAATTAATGACATAGTAGCTATCATCAGAATTACTATTCATTTAACTATAGGCTACAATCCTAACATAATGTTAAGCAGACAAGACAGTCAACAAAACATTAACCATATTTTTGTATGGTGATAACACAACAAGACATAACAAGATAACAGTGAAAGGTTCTTGCCTTTCAATGAATGTAGGAATGGACACATATCAGCTTTATCTATACAACTTGTTATTAGTGGTTAGTTACCCCCTCAGGCTAAACCTTTTTTTTTCCATTTCTTAAAATAGACCTTGGAAGAAAAGATGTTTAAAACACATTGGGCTATACAACATCCCTTATTTGGTGATTTTGCATATGTTGGGGAGAATTCCTTTGACCCTGATCCAACATAAATCTGGGGAAATGAGACTAAGATGAATTTAAAACATTAAAAGCAATATTTTCTCACACACTTTTTAAAAAAAACTTGCAATGGGATCCAACTAGAGAGTGCAGATTATGCACTAAATGACCATTTGTACCACAATTTTTACACCATATGGCCTGTATTTCTATGTTCAGGGGATCCTAGTTCAATTTACTGAAACTTCTTCAATTATTTCAAGATTGTTGTTGTTTTCTAAAAAGGAAGAGTATAACGTTTCTGCTACATCAGGTTTTAAGGCATAGCTACTACTCAATACTCTGAATTTTCTGCAGATCCTATAAATCCACAGTTCTTCAGCTGGCACTCAGAATCTTGCTAGCTAAGTTTGCACAAAACATCCAACCATGTTCTATCATGGTTTATTGAATGGTTCACTCAACAAAGTACATGTGTGGACATAGTTGACATTTGTAATTCTGGAAGTGCCATTTGCTATTACAAAGCTTGTGAAAGCAGATAATATTTAATTTATGTTTGTTTATGTTTATTTAGATTTGTATGCCGCCCCTCTCCGCAGACTCGAGGCGGCTCACAACAAAGTGAAAAAACAGTTTACAACAAATCTAAATTTCTACTAAAAACATTTTAAAAACCCCATTTTCTAAACACACATACATACACACATACCATTCATAAATTGTATATGCCCGGGGGAGATGTCTCAGTCCCCCCATGCCTGACGACACAGGTGGGTCTTAAGGAGCTTACAAAAGGCAAGGAGAGTAGGGGCAGTTCTAATCTCCGGGGGGAGTTGGTTCCAGAGGGCCGGGGCTGCCACAGAGAAGGCTCTTCCCCTGGGGCCCGCCAACTGACATTGTTTAGTTGACGGGACCCGGAGAAGGCCCACTCTGTGGGATCTAATCGGTCGCTGGGATTCGTGCGGCAGCAGGCGGTCTCGGAGATATTCTGGTCCAGTGCCATGAAGGGCTTTAAAGGTCATAACCAACACTTTGAATTGTGACCGGAAGTTGATCGGCAACCAATGCAGACTGCGGAGTGTTGGTGAAACATGGGCATACCTAGGTAGGCCCATGATTGCTCTCGCAGCCGCATTTTGCACAATCTGAAGTTTCCTAACACTTTTCAAAGGTAGCCCCATGTAGAGAGCATTACAGTAGTCGAACCTCGAGGTGATGAGGGCATGAGTGACTGTGAGCAGTGAGTCCCGGTCCAGATAGGGCCGCAACTGGTGCACCAGGCGAACCTGGGCAAACGCCCCCCTCGCCACAGCTGAAAGATGGTTTTCTAATGTGAGCTGTGGATCGAGGACGCCCAAGTTGCGGACCCTCTCCGAGGGGGGTCAATAATTCCCCCCCCCAGGGTAATGGAAGGACAGATGGAGTTGTCCTTGGGAGGCAAAACCCACAGCCACTCCGTCTTATCTGGGTTGAGTTTGAGTCTGTTGACACCCATCCAGGCCCCAACAGCCTCCAGACACCGGCACATCACTTCCACTGCTTCATTTAATCCAAACTAAGAACTGCTTTAAGAACTGTAAAATCTGAAATTTTGTTTAAGATCTCCAAACTTGTTGTTCCAATAAAATGAGAATATTCAGTGAGTAGCAAGTAGTATTATCAGAGGTTCTTTACTTAAAAGGTTGTCCCACATTTTCTTGGGCATCCTAAAACAGCTAAATTCAGTGCTTCTCAAAGCTTAGCCATTTTAAGATGGGTGGACCGTAACTCCCAGAATGCCCCAGCCAGCCCTATTGCATTCTGGGAGTTGTAGTCCATACATCTTAAAATTGCCATGGTTGAGGAGCAGTGGCTTAACTTGCTGAGTATTTAGGATCCGTGGGGAAGGTTAAAAGACTGTCACCAAAACAGAAGACTTAGAATTTAGACAGCTGGTAGATTTTAGTACCAGGAAAAAAGATAAAAGACATTCATGATACCCCAATCAGTACTTCAACTGAGATGGGCAGTGTAACAAATCAGAATTTTTTTAAAGACACCGAAGTCTTTTGAAGGCCTAATTAACATGCTACTGCCATTCAAAGTCGGAGGAGGCCTGTTCTGCACAAAGGTAACTTCACACATTATTTCGCAAAGGTGGTAAAACTCAACCGGAGCAGTTAAAACCATGTCCGACAAGCTTGGACAGGACACCGTGTTCAACAGGATTTGTCCTTGCCTTAACTTGTAAGAGCTACACCCCTCCAGGTATCCCGTGACAGGTAACACTAGAGGTTCTTTGGTTTTCAATCCGTCAGGCGGAACGGGATCCCTGCAAATATTTAAAGTTGCGTTCTGAAATATTTAAAAGGACATCTGACAGGTTCGTGGGGTTGGGTGTGAGTGTGTGTTTTCCAGCAACCAATGCTCCACTGCAAACAGACAGGGTCAACTAGCTCAGGGGTCCCCAACCTTTTGGTCCTAAGGGGCCACCAAGATCATACTTTTAAATCCCTCAGACCACCAAATTCATAATTTTAAGTCCCCTAAACCAGTGTTTCCCAACCTTGGCAACTTGAAGATATTTGGACTTCAACTCCCAGAATGCCCCAGCCAGCATTCGCTGGCTGGGGAATTCTGGGAGTTGAAGTCCAGATATCTTCAAGTTGCCAAGATTGGGAAACACTGCCGTAGACCACTAATATGATTTTTAAAATATAAATATATTTGTAAAATAATGATCAGAGAACTTCCATTTTATTAACACGAAATGCATTTATTTAACAAAAAAATTATAAATGCTTATTTAATCATAACAAAATCTTGAAATGTTGTTCAATTGCAACAAAATTATAAAAGGTTGTGTAATTATTACAAAATAATTGAAGCTTATTTGATGGTGGCTTGCTGATGTTGGGAAAGTCAGTCCTATATTCTAGAGCTGTAGCTATAGTCCTAGTCCTTCCCTTCCTTCTTTTTGGATTGGATTAATTGCTCTTGGCCATACCTGGCCCAGGGACCAAGATTTGTCCATGGACCACCAAAATTTTCTCACGGACCACCAATGGTCCACAGAGCACAAGTTGGTGACCTATGAACTAGCTGGTTTGAGGTGAAGAAGGGAGCCCCCCACCCCCAAATTCTGCCTGACAAAAGAAAGCCAAATATTATGCATATGTTTTGGGAATGCCCGATAGTGCAAGAATTTTGGCAAAAAGTGCAAGAGGACATTAATAGAATGCTAAATATACAATGGACAATCACTAAGGAAATGGCAGTACTACCGTGTTTCCCCGATAGTAAGACCATGTCTTACTTTCTTTTTACCCCCAAAAGCCCCCCTATGTCTTACTTTCGGGGTATGTCTTATATTGGAAAAAATAAGACACACCCGGCCAACCCACCTACCCGAACCCGCAACACCCGTGTCCAGTAAAAAGTAGTACGGTAGCACCCTCCCCCCCACACACGGACACACATCCGCATCCCCGCCTGCCCACCCCATCCGGAGCTGCCGGAAAGGAGGCGGGCGAAGGAGGGTGCAGCTCCGGCCGCTCGCCTCGCCCGCCCACCCGGCGTCTCCGAAGCGCCCTTCGCCTTGAGCTCCCTCCGGAGCCTGCCGCCGCCGCCGCGCTTCCTCCGCCGGCCGAGGAGTCCTCCTTATCCGCGCCGGGTTTGGAGTAAGGCTTGAAGCTGGACTTGTCCTCGGCGGGCGAGGCGGCGGCCCTGGCCGAAACGGCGCGGCTCTGCCTGCGGCATGAGCGGGAGCTCCGACTGCGCTTCCTGCGCAAGCCCAACGCCGACAGAGACGTCCAAAGGCGGACGCTTGCAGCTCAGCGACATCGGCGCCGAGGACAAGTCCAGCTTCAAGCCTCCTCGGCCGGCGGAGGAAGCGTGGCGGTGGCGGCAGGCTCCGGAGGGAGCTCGGGCGGTGGCTGCTCCGCCGCTTCGGCCAGGACCGCCACCTTGCCCACCGGGTGGCCCAAGCTGGCGCGAGCTTGGGCCACCCGGCGGGCGAGGCGGCGGCCCTGGCCGAAGCGGCGGAGCGGCCACCGCCCGAGCTCCCTCCGGAGCCTGCCGCCGCCACCGCGCTTCCTCCGCCGGCCGAGGAGGCTTGAAGCTGGACTTGTCCTCGGCGCCGATGTCGCTGAGCTGCAAGCGTCCGCCTTTGGACGTCTCTGTCGGCGTTGGGCTTGCGCAGGAAGCGCAGTCGGAGCTCCAGCTCATACTGCAGGCAGAGCCGCGCCGTTTCGGCCAGGGCCGCCGCCTCGCCCGCCGAGGACAAGTCCAGCTTCAAGCCTCCTCGGCCGGCGGAGGAAGTGTGGCGGCGGCGGCAGGCTCCGGAGGGAGCTCGGGCGGTGGCCGCTCCGCCGCTTCGGCCAGGACCGCCGCCTCGCCCGCCGGGTGGCCCAAGCTGGCGGTGGCGCGAGCTTGGGCCACCCGGCAGGCGAGGCGGCGGCCCTGGCCGAAGCGGCGGAGCGGCCACCGCCCGAGCTCCCTCCGGAGCCTGCCGCCGCCGCCACCGCGCTTCCTCCGCCAGCCGAGGAGGCTTGAAGCTGGACTTGTCCTCGGCGCCGATGTCGCTGAGCTTCAAGCGTCCACCTTTGGACGTCTCTTTGTCGGCGTTGGGCTTACACAGGAAGCGCAGTCGGAGCTCCCGCTCGTGCCGCAGCCAGAGCCGCGCCGCTTCAGCCAGGGCCGCCGCCTCGCCCGCCGGGTGGCCCAAGCTCTGGGCGCAGCGCACCACCGCGCACAGCTCCCTCGCTTTTACGTAGTACCGTGTTTCCCCGAAAGTAAGACATATGTCTTACTTTCGGGGTATGGCTTATATTAGCCGACCCCCCTGAAACCCCCCATATGTCTTACAATCGGGGGGGTCTTACTATCGGGGAAACACGGTAGTTAAAAGAAATGTGATGGGAGAATTTAGAGAAATAAAACAAGCCGCAATAGAAAGCGCTCAGGCGGTAATAGTTTTGGGTTGGAAGGATGCGACAAAATGGACAATGCAAAATTGGTATAGGTACATGGTGGACCATATTCAATTTGAAATTATGGATAAAAGGATAAATTTGGATAAGGAAACTGAATTGAGACAACTGATGGGACGGTGGGACAAGGTAAGACGATATATGATGAGTAGAATCCGAGACCAAGCTGTAAGAAATAAATTGGAATCAATCTATAATATGTAAATAGATATACAGTGGTCCCTCGATTTTCGCGGGTTCGAACTTCGCGAAACGGCTATACCACGTTTTTTCAAAAATATTAATTAAAAAATACTTTGCGGTTTTCCCCCCTATACCACGGTTTTCCCGCCCGATGACGTCATACGTCATCGCCAAACTTTTGTCCGCCTTTAATAAATATTTTTTTTAATAAACTTTAATAAATAAACATGGTGAGTAATAATCTAAATGGTTGCTAAGGGAACGAGAAATTACAGTTTAGGGGTTTAAAGTGTTAAGGGAAGGCTTGGGATACTGTTCATAGCCAAAAATAGTGTATTTACTTCCGCATGTCTACTTCGCGGAAATTCGACTTTCGCGGGCGGTCTCGGAAAGCATCCCCCGCGAAAATCGAGGGAACACTGTATTGCTCTTGGGTCAAAGTGGATTATATAAGAAACATCCCCGATTGGTGGTGGGGTATGTGTGTGTGTATCGGGGTGGTGGGCACATTTCACTATGCACTGTTTTATGTTGTGTGTATGTCTGCACGAATCCCAGCGACCAGTTAGGTCCCACAGAGTGGGTCTTCTCCGTGTCCCGTCAACTAAACAATGTCGCTTGGTGGGACCCAGGGGAAGAGCCTTCTCTGTGGCGGCCCCGGCCCTCTGGAACCAACTCCCCCTGTTTTTAGTATTCGATTGTTATTATATGCTGTTTTATTACTGCTGTTAGCCGCTGTTCTCCGGAGAGGGACGGCATACAAATACAATAAATAAATAAATAATAAATAAATAAAATGTATATTAAACTTGTTAAAAATTAATTTAAAAATATTTTTTTTAAAAAAGACAACAGAAAGCCAAATACGTTAGGTTTTCGTTAAAAATTGCAATTCCGCCATTTAGTTAAAACAAAGCAATGCTGATACTGCCAAGGAAAGAAGCCACACCATCCTGCTTATCTTAAAATTCTCTCATCAATGCAAGCGTACATCCTAGTGAGTCTGCATTTTGCTTCTTCCTTTTGGCCTGCTAATAATCTATCGCCAGACCCACAAGCCAGTTCAAAATACTTTTTGCATGGTTTATCTGCCCCATTGCCCATGCGCTGTTTTTTTTTTGCTGTGTCTGGAAAAAAGGTCAGGTCCTTCACTCCTGGGTCACAGTTGCTGATAAGCAAACCCCACTGGATTCCGTGACTCTTACTCTCAAATAAATGCGCAAGGGATTACAGCCAAAATAAGCCCTCCACATGCCCCCCAATTAGCAAAGTCAGTAGCAGCAACAGGGAGAAATAAAAAAAAACATATTCTGTTTCATTTAAAGGTTTGGCTCTGGGTCTTGGAAACAACCCGCTTTAGCAAAAAGGCTGGGCATTTGAGAAGGCAACCTTTTGCCTCATGAATTCAAGCGACCGGTTAGGTCCCACAGAGTTGGCTTACTCCAGGTCCCGTCAGCTAGGCAATGTCACTTGGTGAGGCCCAAGGGTAGAGCCTTCTCTGTGGCGGCCCCATCCCTTTGGAATCAACTCCCTCCTGAGATTCGTACCGCCCCCCACTCTTCTGGCCTTTCATTAAGTCTTTAAAAATTCATCTCTGCCGGCAGGCCTGGGGGCCGTTGACCATTGGTACTCTGCTCCGGCTATATGTATGTATGTATATATATATATATACAGTATATATATAATAGATCTATCCTAGTCTATCTTAATTTTCAAAATTCAGCAAAAAAACATGTGACACATACAGATAGAATTGTCGGCTATCAATAAAATTAACTGCCTTGGAAATGGCCCTGGGTTGGGCCGAGAGGCAAAAATAGGAGCTGTGATGTTCCTTCAATACACCAGGGTGATTCGACACAAAAATATGTAACCCTTCCCTGGTGCAGAGCGGAAGGGATTGGATATTGTAGCCTAGAGGTTACAAGGCAAAGGTTGCAGGTTCAAGTCCCAGTGAGGGTGTGGCTAGCTGATGAGGCCAAAATAAGGCCAAAATAGATCTATCCTAGTCTACCTTAATTTTCAAAATTCAGCAAAAAAAAACATGTGACACACACACACACACACATGAACGCAAAGGGAATGAATGTGAATGAATGCTTTTTATAATTGGGGTTTTAGATCAATTTAGATTAGTTTTAATAAATTGGGTTTCTTAAATGTCTTTTTGTATTGCTCCCTCTTTGTTAGCCCGCCCTGAGTCTTCAGAGAAATCCAAATAATAAATCAATAAATAATAAACCTCCAACCCAGGAAAGCTTATATGGGTGTGTGTGTGTGTGTGCAAATTTACTCATCTTTAACACAAATCACAGGACTTTTCCTGATCTGCAATTGCTGAGAGCCTGACAGCTCCCCCTTCCGGAGTGTGTCAGCAAAGATTGCTGATCTACAAAATGACATCACAAGATTGAAAACAGATCTAAAATCTTTTGATTTCTCCACGAATTCCCCCCACCCCCTTTCAACAAATGTAGACAAAAATTGCACTCTTGTTATTACAGTTCCAATTCATTTCTGTTTTATCAAGCCCCGGTAAATAATGTAAATACGTGCTCCGAGGTGTGGAGACGTTCCAGGTGTACACGCCATCTATCACAAGTAGCCTACAGAGCAAGATTTTTCCCAAACGGATGTTTGGCTCCTTGTTTTAAAAGAAGAGGGGATGAAATAAGCTCAGGGTTTTAGCAATGCCTACTTATAGAATCCATCTGGCGGAAGGAGGCATCTGTTAAAAGCATTTCCATGGTTGAAATGGACTTAATGAAAATGATTACAGGTTTTGCTCCGGACCTCCCTTCCCCAGAGATATTTTTTTTTTTTTTGCATGCTGTTCAACAAAGGGAGATCTGGGGATTCAACCACACCACAAAGAGTTCATTATGACAAGACTCCTGACATGCTATTTTCTTCCCATTCACATGGAAGCAAGCGGCCTTCTTAACATCTGCAGAATCCTGCTCAGATGGCAGTACAAAAGAATCCAGTTTTAAAGGTCCTTTTAAAAAGAAAAAACCAGTGGAATTAGGCCCACTGTCTGATTAACACTGTTCATGGGGACCATTTCTATTCAACCAATCGATGCCCTTCCAAAATTAAGGGGTGGGGGTGTTTTGCCAAAAGAAGCAAAGAGAGAGAAAAAAATCCATTTTCCATGCTATTTTAGCTTCCATGCTATTTCTTAAAGGTTCCAAAAATGCCACCGTCAGTTGAATTTTGACCATTCACTTGTTCGCCCACACAGCTTCATGCTTCCTTTCTTTAAAAAAAAAAAAAATACTCCACATTTTCTCCCACTGCAATCTCAGCTTTTTTCCTTGTGCAATTTTAGCCTGAAATAACTGGGAATTCACTTTGTGCAACCCCACCTCAATGGATGCTCAAAAAAAAAATAAAGGGAATATTCAAATCACACATCCTAGAACTGAATGAATGAAATATTCTCACTGAATATTTCATTTGCACAACGTATTCCATTTGCACAACAGCATGTGAAATCGACTGTCAATCAGTGTTGCTTCCTAAGTGGACAGTTTGATTTCATGGAAGTTTGATTTGCTTGGGAGTTATATTGTTTTTTAAGTGTTTCCTTTTTTCTTTTTTTTTTAGCAGTGTAGTTGTAAATACTAAGGACCTGCAGGATGGTGAACAAAACCCTTGCAAACTCATGGGGGTGACATGCTCTACAGTAATCCACAGGGATTTGAATAAGAAGCTGGCACTATTGTGGACTATGTACCGCCACATAGTCATGTTGTTTTATATCGGGGGTTTTTACTTGTCTCTTCTTGCTTCCTACAGCTTATTTGGGCTGGCACAGCTTGCCAAGCACTCCAAGACCTTTCATGTGTTTTAAAGGGGAATGCACAAAAGTTTGGATGCAACACACACCCCACCTATGTGGTTCTTTCCCTCCACCCCAAGTAATAGCAAGATAACCACTGTGACTGGGTGCCACTGGGAAGAAGTCACACTAACTGCAATTAAAGGTAGCCGTAAGTGCAATTCTGGGCTCACATACTGTCCAGCTGTGTCTCAAGTTCTTGCCAAACCCAACAAAGGGGTTTTGTTTAGGTGAGTGGACAAATAGGACAGCATAAGGATGAGGGTGTTGAAGATGTCCATTAATTCAAGCAAAATTGGGAGGCCGCAGACTAGTTCCATTTTTTAAAAAGCCATTTTTTTAAAAAAGGGATTTATTTTTAATTTTGAGTGGTTAGCTTTTTATTATCCTGCCTTTCATTCCGCGGTGTACTCATCGTATTCCTCCTTTCATTTTTCTCCATAATCACAACCCAGGCAAGGGAGAAAACAAGCAATGCAAAGTCACCCCAAAAAAGAGACCCTCCAATTGTGGAAGGTGGATCTGAGCCGCATCAGCAGGGGTTTCTCACTTATCTAAAATACTATTTCCAAGGATAATTTCTCAGCCAGCTGCTTATTACAGAAAACCAGGCCAGTCTCTTTCATACAAAACCAGCACATACCATGAAAGGCGCAGCCATCAAATCAAGTCCAAAAGAAAAAATAAAAATTCCCCAAACATCTGGAGTACTGGTTTATCACAGCAAACCCCATTCCCAATTCTTTTTTTACAGTATTCCCAAAAAGGGTCACAAAGGGAGGCATAAAAACCAATGGTGGGTTCTCAAAAGGTATCTTGCCACTGAATATGGAAGTTCCATTTTAAGCAAACTAAGCCGGGAATGTTAAACCATTGGCAACACAGAAAATACTATTTGATATGTCTGTCTGTCTGTCTGTCTGTCTATCTATCTAATCTATCGATGTACCTCCCTACCTATCTAATCTATTTATCTACCTACATACCTAATCTATCTAATCTATTTAGCTACCTATCTAATCTATTTAGCTACCTACCTACCTTATCTATCTATCTACTACCTACCGACCTACCTATCTATCTAATTTGTCAAACAGGTATAGAATTGTAGTTTGTATTAATATTTTTAATATCTCCCGTATCTCAGCATCGGGGAGGGTAAGTGTTGAGTATTTTAACAAGGCCAGGCTTGGCGTACTACAAGGTTAATACCCTACACGTCGACGAATCTTCCTCCGATCGAGGTCAATAAAAGCTACGGAGAGACGCAACTCTACAACCACCACCAAGATATAGAGACTTCTCCTCTCTATCCAACAAGAGATACTTCCTGCAGGATGCCAAGCGGGTGCAAATCGGATCCAAAAACAAAACAAAAAAACCCATTTATATTCAGCAACTATATTCAGGCTTGGGGCAATTAGATGTAGACCCCCTGGCCAATAATTGTGATGTATGGCTGTGATTTGAATTTGATTGATTGATTTTTAATATATTGGGGTTTTTTTTAGCTTAGGTAGCTTTTAATTAATTAGATTTGTCTCTGTATTCACTGTTTTATATTGTATGCTGTGAGCCGCCCCCCAAGTCTTCGGAGAGGGGTGGCATACAAATCTAATAAATAAATAAAATAAACTCCAGGGATGAGGCTCCTGCTCGTCGTCCCCCCCCATTAGAGGGGTTTGCAGACCTCCAAAGGGAAACCCCAGCCCAGCTGGCCATCAGCAGTGGAAAATGGGGAGCCACCCCCCAAACCAAGGCCCCGACCACTGGAAGGGACAGCAAAGGCAGGGCTTCAACTGCTCCCTTAGCGACCCACCTACCCACCCCACACCTCTCCAGAAGCCAGGTGGGTTGCAGGTAGAGCCTTTCTCCTTTGCAGATTTACAAAAGGCGGAGAGGGGATCGATGAGGAGGGGGGATCTCTTCTGTCCCCCATCTCACCCCACCCCTGAAATCTCCCCAAATCCAAGGGATCCTCAAATCCAGATCTCCCCCAATCCAGGGGATCCTTAAATCCAGATCTCCCCCAATCCAGGGGATCCTTAAATCCAGACCTCCCCAAATCCAAGGGATCCTCAAATCCAGATCTCCCCCAATCTAGGGGAACCCCAAATCTAGATCTCCCCCAATCCAGGTGATCCTCAAATCCAGACCTCCCCCAATCCAGGGGATCCTCAAATCCAGACCTCCCCAAATCCAAGGGATCCTCAAATCCAGACCTCCCCCAATCCAGGGGAACCCCAAATCCAGACCTCCCCCAATCCAGGGGAACCCGAAATCCAGATCTCCCCCAATCCAGGGGATCCTCAAATCTAGATCTCCCCAAATCCAAAGGAGCAAAAAAAAGACCCCACCCCGCCCTGTCGCCCCCAGACCCCTTACCTTCATGTCACCGATGGTGGTCTGGAAGAGCCCTCCGAGGGCGCTGCATTCCTTCTCGATCACCGCCTCCATGTTTCTTTCCCACCAGATTCCGAGGAGACCCCCCCCCTTTCTCCCCAAAGCCAACGACGGGGGGCGATCTTCTCTCTCCTAGCAGCCCCCCCTCAATGGAGCAGCCTGGCCTTCGGAGCTCCCCGACCAGGCGGCGTTGCAAGGCGGGAGACTAGGGAGCGGGTGGGAAATCCCGAGGTCGGCACGCTCGCGGGTTGCCCGGCTGGCCAATTCGGGCTGCTGCTCCTCGCCTCCTTCTCTCTCGGCTCGCAGCTCCTTAGCAACCCCGCGGCTGGATCCGCGATCAAGGGGCTGGCGGGGCCCTCACGCGAGAGCGGAGAGCGACCCCACGGATAGCCATCCCGGTGCAACAAAAAAAATGATACAAGCAGCCACGCCGATCTGAAGCTCTACTAGGGGGCGGGCGGGTGGGTAGGTGGGGGGCGGATCGGGGAGGGAGAGGCGGTGGTTTCAACAGGAAAGAGGCGAGCGGGCGAACAACGCCTCGGATGCACCAGCCGGGCTGCTCCCGCCGCCCACAGCAGCCCCCCGCCCTCCTCTTCCTCCTCCTCCTCCTCGCCAGCCCCTATTCATTGAGCAGCTGCAGATCCGATTTGGCCAAAAAAAAAAATTAAAAAGGGGGGGAGACTAAACCCGGGGATTTGGGAAGAAGGGAGGTGAGAGAGCTACCAAGTGGCTGTGAAATAAAGAAAGAAGGCGCGTTCCGGGGTTTTTTGTTTTTTTTCTTGCAAGAAAAAAAATTAAGGAAAAAAAATCAATTTTTTTAATTTAAAAATGCAATCGCGCCCAATGCATCCAGACAAGGAAAGGTAGAAGATCGCCGGTGCTTTTTTAAAAAAAAAATTGACACACACCCGGTTATTATTTTTTCCCTTTGATCGTCCAATGTCCACTCCTTTCCCTCCCCGCCCCAAAAGGGAGGGGATCCAAATACAAAAGAAACCCCTACAAAAACGCCAGGAAAAAAAAATTAAAAAATCCCTCCGGCGTGCTGATTCCACAGCTAACACCCCTCCCTCCTCCTCCGTCCTCCCTCCTCCTCCTGCCTGCCTGCCCCTGCGACTCCCCCCCCAGTCCGTCTCCCCTCTTGCAAGCGAAGAGCCGCCGACTTGCACGCAAGCGCGCGAGGCTTTGGAAGCAGCTCCTCCGGCTTCGCAGATTCCCCGGGAACGTTACGTCACGGCCGCCAATTGCCCGGGCCGCGGCTTCTGATTGGTTGAAATGGCTGTGGGAAAGGAGGGCTGAAGACGTTTGCCTCTTTTTTTGCCAAGCTCTACCTGAGAGGCGGGGAATTCAGTTGTGACTTGGATGCTTTGGGGGCGCGGCTGAAGGGGGGCTCCCTCCGTGCTTTTTGCGGTGGGCCCAAGGCTGTTTATTGCCTCATTTGTCCCAAAACGTCTCCATAAACATATTTTACCCAGGTAGTAAAACCTGTATTGATATTAGCCGCCTTATGCAGAAAAAAATTTTTGCCGCCTTTTTCTGCAGAAAAAACAATGGCTGCCAAACTGCCTTCCATTTAGGACCCGTATACTGCACAAGTCAAAAAGAGGGCCGTGAAAATATTTCTTCACCTCTCACATCCTGGATATAAACTGTTTCAACTCCTACCCTCAAAACCTCACTACAGAGCACCGCACACCAAGACAACTAGACACAAGAACAGTTTTGCCCTGAACGCCATCACTCTACTAAACAAATAATTCCCTCAACACTGTCAAACTTTTTACTAAGTCTGCACTTCTATTTCTACTAGATTTTTCTCATTATTCCTATCACCCATTTCTTCCCACTTAGGACTGTAGCTTGTTGCGTGTATCCTTAAGATTTTTATTGATTGTTTCTTCATTGCTTATTTGACCCCTATGACAATCATTAAGTGTTGTACCTCAGGATTCTTGACAAATCTATATTTTCTTTTATGTACATTGAGCGTATGCTCCAAGACAAATTCCTTGTGTGTCCAATCACACTTGGCCAATAAAGAATTCTATATCTATATTCTATATCTTATCTCTAGGACAGACATGACAGCAGGGTCCCAATATCTCAGGGGTTGCCACAAAGGAGGGAGTCAAAACTATTCTCCAAGGCACCTGAGGGTAGGAAAAGATGCTTACTCTCTATAAACCACTTAGGGCTGTAAAGTACTGTGAAGCAGTGTACAGTGCTACCTCTACCTACGAATGCCTCTACTTACAAACTTTTCTAGATAAGAACCGGGTATTCAAGATTTTTTTGCCTCTTCTCAAAAACAATTTTCCACTTACAAACCCGTGCCTCTGAAACTAACCGGAAAAGGCAGGGAGAAACCTCCGTGGGGCCTCTAGGAATCTCGTGGGAGGAAGCAGGGCCGGAAAAGGTGGGGAGAAGCCTCCATGGGGCCTCTCTAGGAATCTCCTGGGAGGAAACAGGGCCGGAAAAGGTGGGGAGAAGCCTCCATGGGGCCTTTCTGGGAATCTCCTGGAAGGAAACAGGGCCGGAAAAGGTGGGCAGAAGCCTCCATGGGGCCTCTCTGGGAATCTCCTGGGAGGAAACAGGGCCTCCACCCTCCCTGTGGTTTCCCCAATCACACACATTGTTTGCTTTTACATTGATTTCTATGGTCAGGTAAGCAGAACAGGTAGGGAAAAAAAAATTTTTTTTTTTTCCCTTTCTAGGCTCTGGGTATGTTTTTCCAATCGCAGTAAATGAGGTTGAATGTGTATAATTTTAGAAGAGCTCTGTGTGTGTGTGTGTACATACACATACAGTTTATATAGTAGATAATGTATATTTTTGTGTGCCTGTGTGTAATATATGCCATATGTAACACATGGCATATATAGATAGAATGAAATAGTATATTTTGGATGTTCAGTAATAGTAAATAGGTAGGGAAATTGTATCTCTTTGAGGTGAGGAGAGGCCAGGCACCCTAACCCTAACTTAAACCCTTGACGTGAGTCACATCAAGTTGGTCATCTTTAAGCCAGTCGCATAACCTTTAAGCCATCTCCCAGTCACAGCCACTCCCACTGGGTCACATGGTCAGCAAGCCACACCTACAAAATAAGCCATGCCACAATGTACTGTAGTAGTAAAAATTTTTGTAGCCCTTCACTGAGCCAAATGGCAAACGTGATCCTGCCCAAATTTTGATCACATGACTTTGGAGATGCTCCAACAGTCATAAAAGCAAAGACTGATCATAAATCAGTTTTTTCAATGTCATTGTAACTTCCAACAGTGGTCAAATAATTAGTTGCAAGTTGAGGACTGTTTGTATGAATAAATCCAATGTTTTGCACATGGGAACATAATGTTTTGAAAGTCAGTTCCCATGGGGCAATCATCGTATCTTTTAATTTTCATTTCAGATAAATTGTTATTGGAATAATACAGTACTTAGGAATGTTCAAAAGTCATAGGTCACATAAATAAGGAAGTGTTCAGACGGAAATAACCACCAGTTTGAGTATTCAATGTAATTTATATGATAAATTGTCTGCTATACCCTGCAAGTAGAAATATGTTCAGATTTTGTTTGAAATTAAGAAAGTCAGAATGGCTTCTGTTCAGCAGAATAATAATCTTCCCCATCAAATCGTTTTATCTCTACCATCTGCTAAGCAGGAGTGGTATAACCAGACAGACAAAACAGGAGCAAACCACAAGGTAAACAAGTAGGAGATAACCTTGTTCCTTACTTGATTAAGAAATACATGTGGGTATTATAACTGAAGAATTGAAGTTAGAATTGAAGTCTACAACATATTAAAGTAGCCAAGCCCAAAACACATTGTGCTTAGAACTTGTTCTATCTTAAGCTTCAGCTCCATTGCCTGAATTTGCATTTGTGTTTGCATTTACATAGCAAAACAAGCTGAACAAATTCCAGTTTAGCCTGATTACTTATGCAAACCCAGAAAATGCTTTTGATAGAGCAAACTGTGCAGTATCGAGTTGCTAACTGCGGACTGGTAGCGGAAATTAAGCTGTGCACGAAGCTCTGTGTCACCGGCATGCGTGCCCAGGCATCCCAGCGAGATTCTGCTTCTGCGCATGTGCCGGAAGCAAAATCTTGCGAGGGAATGCACATGCACGAGAGATTTTTGCATATTCTTGCGCAAACAAATCACCAAAATCTCTCTCACACACGCGTCCTCTCATGAGATTCTATATGCGCAGGAGCAAAATCTTGCTGGGACGTGAGCGCATGCACTCCACAACCCAAAGTTGTGCACCAGTAGCGGTGGTAAGTAGCAACCCTTGCCTGAAACACGTGGCTCCAACACAGCGAAAGCTCTACCTGTAACCAGGACTAGGCTGCTGGGGGTTTGCAGGGATTCGGGAGAACCTCTAGCTAGGATTCTGTGCAGTTCTGAAAACTGCCAAATCCCACTTTTGGTGGCCCCACCTACCCTGCTCCAAAGTTGCACGGGGAGGATGAAAAACAGGCCTACTGGAAGTTCAGGAAGGCTGGAAACAGGCCTGTTTCTGGCTTCTAGGGGGCCTCTGGAGCCTGAGGAGACTGTTTTCACCCTCCTGGAGGTTTGAAGAAAGCCTCCAGACACACACACACACACACATAATTTTAACGTAATAAAGGATTAAATTCGATTACCCCCATTGCTGTTGTACTATACAGTGGTACCTCATGATACAAACCCCTCGTCATACGAACTTTTCAAGATACGAACCCAGGGTTCGGAATTTTTTGCCTCTTCTTACGAACATTTTTCAACCTACGAACCTGCCACCGGCCGCTGGATGCCCCACCTCCAGACTTGAGTTCCAACCCTGTCTTGCCCCATTCTCCCCTCTGGATCTCCATGGGTTTCCCCCGTTTTTCCCCACCCTGTCCTGCCCCATTCTCCCCTCTGGATCTCCATGGGTTTCCCCCGTTTTTTTCCACCCTGTCCTGCCCCATTCTCCCCTCTGGATCTCCATGGGTTTCCCCCATTTTTCCCACCCTGTCCTGCCCCATTCTCCGCTCTGGATCTCCATGGGTTTCCCCCATTTTTTCCCACCCTGTCCTGCCCCATTCTCCCCTCTGGATCTCCATGGGTTTCCCCCGTTTTTCCCCACCCTGTCCTGCACCATTCTCCCCTCTGGATCTCCATGGGTTTCCCCCGTTTTTTCCCACCCTGTCCTGCACCATTCTCCCCTCTGGATCTCCATGGGTTTCCCCCGTTTTTCCCCACCCTGTCCTGCCCCATTCTCCCCTCTGGATCTCCATGGGTTCCTCCCGTTTTTCCCCACCCTGTCCTGCACCATTCTCCCCTCTGGATCTCCATGGGTTTCCCCCGTTTTTCCCCACCCTGTCCTGCCCCATTCTCCCCTCTGGATCTCCATGGGTTCCTCCCGTTTTTCCCCACCCTGTCCTGCACCATTCTCCCCTCTGGATCTCCATGGGTTTCCCCCGTTTTTCCCCACCCTGTCCTGCCCCATTCTCCCCTCTGGATCTCCATGGGTTTTCCCTGTTTTTCCCCACCCTGTACTGCCCCATTCTCCCCCCTGGATCTCCATGGGTTCCTCCCGTTTTTTCCCACCCTGTCCTGCACTATTCTCCCCTCTGGATCTCCATGGGTTTCCCCCATTTTTCCCCACCCTGTCCTGCACCATTCTCCCCTCTGGATCTCCATGGGTTTTCCCTGTTTTTCCCCACCCTGTACTGCCCCATTCTCCCCCCTGGATCTCCATGGGTTCCTCCCATTTTTCCCCACCCTGTCCTGCCCCATTCTCCCCTCTGGATCTCCATGGGTTCCTCCCGTTTTTCCCCACCCTGTCCTGCACCATTCTCCCCTCTGGATCTCCATGGGTTTCCCCCGTTTTTCCCCACCCTGTCCTGCCCCATTCTCCCCTCTGGATCTCCATGGGTTCCTCCCGTTTTTTCCCACCATGTCTTGCCCCATTCTCCCCTCTGGATCTCCATGGGTTTCCCCCATTTTTCCCCACCCTGTCCTGCCCCATTCTCCCCTCTGGATCTCCATGGGTTCCTCCCGTTTTTCCCCACCCTGTCCTGCACCATTCTCCCCTCTGGATCTCCATGGGTTCCTCCCGTTTTTCCCCACCCTGTCCTGCCCCATTCTCCCCTCTGGATCTCCATGGGTTCCTCCCGTTTTTCCCCACCCTGTCCTGCACCATTCTCCCCTCTGGATCTCCATGGGTTCCTCCCGTTTTTCCCCACCATGTCTTGCCCCATTCTCCCCTCTGGATCTCCATGGGTTTCCCCCATTTTTCCCCACCCTGTCCTGCCCCATTCTCCCCTCTGGATCTCCATGGGTTCCTCCCGTTTTTTCCCACTGTGTCTTGCCCCATTCTCCCCTCTGGATCTCCATGGGTTCCTCCCGTTTTTCCCCACCCTGTCCTGCCCCATTCTCCCCTCTGGATCTCCATGGGTTCCTCCCATTTTTCCCCACCCTGTCCTGCCCCATTCTCCCCTCTGGATCTCCATGGGTTCCTCCCGTTTTTTCCCACCATGTCTTGCACCATTCTCCCCTCTGGATCTCCATGGGTTTCCCCCGTTTTTCCCCACCCTGTCCTGCACCATTCTCCCCTCTGGATCTCCATGGGTTCCTCCCGTTTTTCCCCACCCTGTCCTGCACCATTCTCCCCTCTGGATCTCCATGGGTTTCCCCCGTTTTTCCCCACCCTGTCCTGCACCATTCTCCCCTCTGGATCTCCATGGGTTCCTCCCGTTTTTCCCCACCCTGTCCTGCACCATTCTCCCCTCTGGATCTCCATGGGTTCCTCCCGTTTTTCCCCACTGTGTCTTGCCCCTTTCTCCCCTCTGGATCTCCATGGGTTCCTCCCGTTTTTCCCCACCCTGTCCTGCCCCATTCTCCCCTCTGGATCTCCATGGGTTCCTCCCATTTTTTCCCACCCTGTCCTGCACCATTCTCCCCTCTGGATCTCCATGGGTTCCTCCCGTTTTTCCCCACCCTGTCCTGCACCATTCTCCCCTCTGGATCTCCATGGGTTTCCCCCGTTTTTCCCCACCGTGTCTTGCCCCATTCTCCCCTCTGGATCTCCATGGGTTTCCCCCGTTTTTCCCCACCCTGTCCTGCCCCATTCTCCCCTCTGGATCTCCATGGGTTCCTCCCGTTTTTCCCCACCCTGTCCTGCCCCATTCTCCCCTCTGGATCTCCATGGGTTCCTCCCGTTTTTCCCCACCCTGTCCTGCCCCATTCTCCCCTCTGGATCTCCATGGGTTCCTCCCGTTTTTCCCCACCCTGTCCTGCCCCATTCTCCCCTCTGGATCTCCATGGGTTCCTCCCGTTTTTCCCCACCCTGTCCTGCCCCATTCTCCCCTCTGGATCTCCATGGGTTTCCCCCGTTTTTCCCCACCCTGTCCTGCCCCATTCTCCCCTCTGGATCTCCATGGGTTTCCCCCGTTTTTCCCCACCCTGTCCTGCCCCATTCTCCCCTCTGGATCTCCATGGGTTCCTCCCGTTTTTTCCCACCCTGTCCTGCCCCATTCTCCCCTCTGGATCTCCATGGGTTTCCCCCGTTTTTCCCCACCCTGTCCTGCCCCATTCTCCCCTCTGGATCTCCATGGGTTCCTCGTGTTTTTTCCCACCCTCTCCTGCCCCATTCTCCCCTCTGGATCTCCATGGGTTTCCCTCCCCCCACTCCGTTTGCTTCAGCTTCGTTTGCCGGCAGCTTTTTTTTTTTTTTAAGCCTTAATGTTTTGGATTTTCCTAATCATCTTGCACGCATTATTGGCTTTTCCATTGATTCCTATGGGAAACATTGTTTCATCTTACGAACTTTTCACCTTACGAACCTCGTCCTGGAACCAATTAAGTTCGTAAGATGAGGTATTACTGTATGTCCAAATTTTCTGCAGAATAAATTAGGGATCAAAAAGGGTAGTATTAAAGAGTACAGGTAATCCTCAACTTATAACTACAACTGAGCCCAAAACTCCCTATTGCTAAACAATACAGTTGTTAAATGCATTTTGCTGTTTTACATTTTTTTTTTTTGCCATTGTTGTTAAATGAGTCACTGTAGGTCATAAGTTAGTAACAAGGATGTTAAGGGAATCGGCCTTCCCCACTGACTTTTTGCTTGTCCGAAAGTCGCAAAACGGAATCACAAGACCACAGAACACTTCAACGTTATACATTTGAGTCAGTGTGGCCAAGCATCTAAATTTTGATCATGTGACCATGGGAATGCTGGACTACATATAAGTGTGAAAAACAGTCATAAGTCACTTTTTCAGTGCCTTAATTTTGAACAGTCACTAAATGAAGTGTTGTATCTTGGGGTAGTCACAGTAGCCTTCATTTCAGGTTCCCTGTATGCAGTGATGGGCTACCAAAATTTTTACTACTGCACTGTGGGCATGGCTTATGCAGGACGCCCTGCATTTTCTTTCAACATCTTTCAGTGCAAATTGGGTGCTCTGGAGCTCCATTTTCGCTACCCCACTGCCCCCCCCAATCCGGGCAGTAGCCCACCCCTGTCTGTATGCCTCTTATAGGCGGGGGTGGGCTACTGCCCAGATGGTGGGGGGACGCAGTGGGGTAGCAAAAATGGAGCTCCACCCCAGAACACCCAATTTGCACTGAAAGATGTTGAAATAAAATGCATAAGCCATACCCACAGTGTGGTAGTAAAAATTTTGGTAGCCCATCACTGCTTATAGGTTACACCTTCAATCTGAAGAGATGTTTCCTTAAGAAGATTTCATGATCTAGAATTTATTTTCTTGGGGGGGGGGGAGAATCCCATTAAGGAAAATTGCCTGATGATAAGAAAGAAAGTTGAGGACTAGCTGAAAGAAATAATTCATGGCAATAAATTAGCCTAGTACAGTACATTTTTCTACTGGAAAATACTTACGGTTTCATTCTGAGGACACCTGTTGCATGGTATGTTTACCTGGGCAAAAATCCCAGTGAAATTAATTGAACTTCCTCGTGAATGAACTTGTATGACTTTGGGCTAATAATCCTTGGTGACCTCCACATAGCATAGATTTCTTTCTTCCCTTTTGAAACCCTGTTTTCATTTTGAACGTACAGTATTACTTAATGAAATTTATTGTGGTTCTGGGCAAAGTACAAAAATCCAATAATTAAAAAAAAACACTGTATAAAATGAATCATTATGTAAAACCACTATATAATTATAATTTTTTTTTAAAAAATAGGGGGGAGGGTGGGAGGGTGGGGGGGTGTCTGTGGAGGCTGGCTGGCTGTCAGAACTGGGCCTGGACAGTTCGAGGAAGATCCATTGTAATTTCGATCAGTCTGTAAGCGAAGCTGGATAAGGAATTCTGGGAGTTGAAGTCCACCAATGTTAATGTGGTTGACGGGTTGAAAAAAATCAAAGAACACTATTGGATAATTGCATAATAATTTTTTGCATAATATTTTATTCCCTTTAAATAGAACAGAATTCTTTATTGGCCAAGTGTGATTGGACACACAAGGAATTTGTCTTGGTGCATATGCTCTCAGTGTACATAAAAAAATATATAGATTTGTCAAGAATCATGAGGTACAACACTTAATGATTGTCATGGGGTCAAATAAGCAATGAAGAAACAATCAATGTTAATAAAAATCTTAGGATACAAGCAACAAGTTACAGTCATATTTTCCTGGGTTGGAGGAAATGGTTGATAGGAATAATGAGTAAAATCTAGTAGAAATAGAAGTGCAGACTTAGTAAAAAGTTTGACAGTTTGGAGGGAATTGTTTGTTTAGTAGAGTGATGGCGTTTGGGAGAAAACTGTTCTTGTGTCTAGTTGTCTTGGTGTGCAGTGCTCTGTAGCGACGTTTTGAGGGTAGGAGTTGAAACAGCTTGTGTCCAGAATGCAAAGGGGCAGTAAATATTTTTACGGCCCTCTTTTTGACTCGTGCAGTATACAAGTCCTCAATGGAAGGCAGGTTGGCAGCAATTGTTTTTTCTGCAGTTCTGATTATTATTTATTAAATTTTATTATTTATTAAATTTGTATGCCACCCCACTCCGTAGACTCGGGGCGGCTCATAGCAGTAATTTCAGATTATCCTCTGAAATCTGTGTCGGTCTTGTTGGGTTGCAGAACCAAACCAGACAGTTATGCAGGTGCAGATGGCAGACTCAATGGTTCCTCTGTAGAAGGAATCTTTGAGTTTTTACCTTTTGTTCATGAATGGGTGTCAACGTTTGTACAGACAACATTTTTACACTATGTGCTCTGAGTTTGCACGAGTTACTCGGCAGCAGTGAACGAATGCCGTGCAAAGACAAAACTCCAACATTATATTTAAGTGTATACTTTTATCTATTATTTGCTGTAGGCTCTTAGATGGCCCTGATAGCTTCCTAATTCCCACACCTGGGCTTGAGCGAAGTTAGGCAATGAATAATGAGAAGGCTGATCTGGCTCTGATACCGCTAAACCAGAAGCAACAACCTGCTAAATAAACTTAAGCTTCCCTGTCTAATTTATATGTGCGATTATCCCCACTCGCTGGGCTCCACTGACAATATTTTCCACTACTGTAAGACTATTAGTAGTAGCGTGCAGCTGTTTACTCAGGTTCCTGCTGTGAGTTCCTGACCCATAATTGAACTGGACACCCAACTGAGATTTCCACGCTACATGGATATGCTTGTTTTTTCCAGGAATGACTCTATCCAGACATGTTAGGACGGCCTCTCCCCAAATTTCTCACCCAGCAGGTTTCAGGTGGCTGGTTGACCAGATTCAATACATTTGCAAGATGCCATCTTGGAGAAAGTAGATAGGCGGGATTACGGCTTCCATCACCACCCAAATGTGGTGGTATGGAGGCCATAGCAACATAGAACATAGAAGATTGAAGGCAGAAAAAGACCTCATGGATGGTCCATCTAGTCTGCCTTTACACTATTTCCTGTATTTTATCTTAGGATGGATATACGTTTATCCCAGGCATGTTTACATTCAGTTACTGTGGATTTACCAACCACGTCTGCTGGAAGTCTATTCCAAGCATCTACTACTCTTTCAGTAAAATAATATTTTCTCACGTTGCTTCTGATCTTTCCCCCAACTAACCTCAGATTGTGTCCCCTTGTTCTTATGTTCACTTTCCTATTAAAAACACTTCCCTCCTGAACCTTATTTAACCCTTTAACATAGAAACATAGAAGACTGACTGCAGAAAAAGACTTCATGGTCCATCTAGTCTGCCCTTATACTATTTCCTGTATTTTGTCTTACAATGGATATATGTTTATCCCAGGCATGTTTAAATTCGGTTACTGTGGATTTACCAACCACGTCTGCTGGAAGTTTGTTCCAAGGATCTACTACTCTTTCAGTGAAATAATATTTTCTCATGTTGCTTTTGATCTTTTCCCCAACTAACTTCAGATTGTGTCCCCTTGTTCTTGTGTTCACTTTCCTATTAAAAACACTTCCCTCCTGAACCTTATTTAACCCTTTAACATATTTAAATGTTTCTATCATGTCCCCCCTTTTCCTTCGGTCCTCCAGACTATACAGATTGAGTTCATTGAGTCTTTCCTGATGAGTTTTATGCTTAAGACCTTCCACCATTTTTGTAGCCCGTCTTTGGACCCGTTCAATTTTATCAATATCTTTCTGTAGGTGAGGTCTCCAGAACTGAACACAGTATTCCAAATGTGGTCTCACCATGCGAAGATACAATGGCTGCAGGTAAGGGACGCAAACATGCAGGTGAATAGGAATAGGAAGGGCTTCCGTGGCAAGCAGCTAACCACACAAATGGTTTGTTGGAATCCACACCCTCTTTGCTGAATTCATTTCTGCCCAAGAACAAATTTCTCTCATATCACACCCTTCCGTTATATAACAACTATTGCACAATTTAGGAGACATCTTAAGGTGTGTTTTGCATCTTTCTGGGTTGGCTCCAAATCTGATTGTGGTCTGTTTTCAGGACACGGTTCTATTTCTCTTTGACTTTGTTCCCATTTTACAGGCAGTTCTCGACTTATAAGTACAACTGAGCCTCCAAATTCCCACTGCTAAGCAAGGCAGGTGTTACGGGACCGCCTCTTGCCACATACCTCCCAGAGACCAATGAGAGCAGAGAGAGTCGGCCTCCTCCAGGTCCCGTCAGTTAAACAATGCAGGTTGGCGGGACCACGGGGGAGGGCCTTCTCTGTTGCTTCCCCGACCTTATGGAATCAACTCCCCCCCCCCCGAGGTCCGTATGGCCTCCACCCTGCTGGCTTTCCATAAGGAAAGGAGATTCCTAGAGAGGCTCCACGGAGGCTCCTCCCTGCCTTTTCCAGTTACAGTTTCGGAGGCACAGGTTTGTAAGTGGAAAATGGTTCTTGAGAAGAGGCAAAAAAATCTTGAACACCCAGTTCTTATCTAGGAAAGTTCGTAAGTAGAGGTGTTCTTAGGTAGAGGCACCACTATACATCCCAAGTGCCCTACTAAGTTGGGTGATTGAAGAGGCAGGACTCAAGAATTCCACAACAACAGCCTTTTATTTACTATCTGCCTATGTGACAGCTTGCCCTTTTATTGTTTTTAATTAAAAACGTTTTTATTTATTTAATTTTAATTTAATTTAATTAATTGTATTTCTATGCCACCCAACTCCCGAAGGACTTGTATTGTAATTTATAATACAATACTATAATTTATAATACAATTATTATTATTATTATTATTATTATTATTATTATTATTTTATTATTTATTTGATTTGTATGCCGCCCCTCTCCGAAGACTCGGGGCGGCTCACAACAATAATAAAAACAATGTAGTAGTAGAACAAATCTAATATTAAAAAACATATAAAACCCTATCATTATTTTAAAAAAACCAAACAGCACATTCATACTAAACATAAAACAAAGTATGAAAAAGCCTGGGGGAAAGGTGTCTCAACTCCCCCATGCCTGGCGGTATAAGTGAGTCTTGAGTAGTTTACGAAAGACAGGGAAGGTGAGGGCAGTTCTAAAAAGACAAAACATACAAAGGTGTTGGTTTTAACTTATAAAGCCCTACATGGCTTAGAACTGGACTATTTACAAGACCGTCTCCTGCTGCATACCTCCCAGAGACCAATAAGATCCCACAGGGTTGGCCTTCTCCGAGTCCTGTTGACTAAACAATGTAGGTTGGCAGGACCACGGGAAATGGACTTTTCTGTGGCTGCCCCAGTTCTATGGAACTAACTCCCCTCTTCAGATGTCCGTACCGCTCCCACCCTACTGGTCTTCCGGAATGCTGCGAAGACCTGGTTTTGCCAGCAGGCCTGGGGGCCATAAATATTAATACCTGTCATGGGCAAAATATGCTGATTGGTATGCAGTGTTGTTTGATAGAATTGTATGGTGGGTTTTATAATAGGGTTTTATAATGGTTTAATAATGGGGGTTTTATAGTTGGTATTTATATTTGACTTCTTGCTATTGTTGTTGTATTGCATTTTATTTTGTTGTAAGCCACCCTGAATTCCAGTCGGATTGGGTAGCATACAAGTCTAAATGAATGAACAAACGAATGAACGAACGAACGAACAAATAAATAAATAAATAAATAAACAAACAAATAAATAAATAAGACCATGAAACATGAGTATATGATGGATTATATATACTATATTATGATGGTTTTATACTTTTTTAATATTAGATTTGTATTACTATTATATTGTTTTTGTTATTGTTGTGAGCTGCCCCGAGTCTTTCGAGAGGGGCGGCATACAAATCTAATAAATTATTATTATTATTATTATTATTATTATTATTATTATTATTATTATTATCCAGTTTACCTTTTTACATTCGATTGCTGCTTTTTCCCGTTATCCTACTAAGAATATAGAACTAAATTTAATTAAATTTGTAACCTCCTCCAACATTTCCACTAATTCTTGATCCAGGCTTTCCCTTTTCCCCCAACCAATGATATACTGGTAGTTTGTCCAGTGAAGGGCTACCAAACATTTTACTATCACACTGTGGGCGTGGCTTATGCAGGATGCCCTGCATTTTCTTTCAACATCTTTCAGTGCAAATTGGGTGCTCTGGGGTGGAGCTCCATTTTTGCTACCCCTCTGTGTCGCCTCCCATCTGGGCAGTAGCCCACCCCTGAGTTTGTCCCAGGTTTCGAAATAGTCTGTTTCACTTTTATCTTTCAACTCTAACATTAGCCTATCCATTTTAGCAGCTTGCCCCTTTAAATGGAGCGTTGGACAGCACAACCAATAAGATTCAACCTATCTTCCCGCCAGAAAGGCAGACCAATGAATTTAAACTATTATTTCCCACCTGGAAGGCAGACCTGAGCGAAGCCTACATTCCTTCGCTTCACTTTTCATTAGCATATGTAACATGTCCGAATTTTGATAACCATGACCATGGGAATGCTGCAATGGTTGTAAGTCTAAAAACCGATCATAAGCAGTGAAGGGATGCTAGCAGTAATGGGCAGCCAAAAATTTTATTGCCACACTGCGGGTGTGGCTTATTTTGTGGGTGTGGCTTAATGGTCATGTGACTGGGTAGGAGTGGCTTGCTGGCCATGTGACCAGGTTGGAGTGGCTTGAACGATCATCATCGTTCAAGTGAACTGTTAAGTCCTCGACTTACAACCTCACCAGTGTCGCTCGCTGGGGTGACAATTTGCTTTGCAGTTTCTAAAAGAGGAAACTGGACCAAGGAAGGTCAATTGTAAAGATGTCAACAAATCCTCCCAAGTTCCTTCTCATCGCTCCAACTGGTGCATTCTTCACGCAGCTCCGGGTGACTGACAGGTGTGTGCGTCTCAGAGAGATTTTGCATCTGCGCATGCACAGGAAGCTTGATGGTCATGTGACTGGGTGGGAGTGACTTGCTGGCCATGTGACCAGATGGGAGTGGCTTGACAATCATGTGACTAGGGGTGGCTTAAAGGTCGTGTCATTGGGTGGGTGTGTTTTACCGACCAAGATAAGTTTTCAAATAGGGGCTTGGACTCTTTTTCGGTTGATTAAGTCGCATTATTTGAATAGCCACGAAAAGGACCAATGATAGACAGCATTATTTGTTGAGGAGCACAGTAACATTTTAAGGTTTTTGTACTGAACCCACAAGGTTCAGTATGATAACAGATTAGGCAAGTAGCTCAATTTTCTTGAATTGCTATAAAAGTTCAGTTCTAGATAATAATTAAAATGATTAAAGCGTTTATGGGTAAAAACATACTATTTAATTATTTCCTATTTTAAAAGTAATTAAGGATCATGCTAAGGCAGTGGTCCCCAACGTTTTTTCCACCAGTTTCAGCAAGACAATTTTTCTATGGCCCGGTGGGGGCGGAAAGGGGTGTGGTTGGGGGCGGGATTAAGCATGGGGTGCTGGTCCTCCCCGCCCCTCTTTCCCGCCATTGCCCTGTGGCCGGCAGAACCTGCCTCCCAAGCCCTCTTGCCCAGCGGGAGGCTAAGCGCTGGAGAGAGGGGGTCAGGCTGGCCCTCCTGCCTCCCCCCAGCCAAAAACGGAAAAGCGCCCCGCGGCAGAAGCCAAAAGAGGCTTGAGCCTCTTGGTCCTTCCCGCCCCTCTGTCCCGTCCATCGTCCTGTGGCTGGCAGAACCTGCCTCCCGAGGCCTCTTGCCTGGTGGGAGGCGAAGCGCTGGAGGGAGGGGGTGGCGGCATGAGGGCCGGCAGCTGCTGACTCCACGGACCGGTGCAACATGCCCCGCGGCCCGGTACTGGTCCGCGGCCCGGTGGTTGGGGACCCCTGTGCTAAGGTACTAGAGAAGGACGGACAATAAAAAACTATTAAGTATTCAATAAATAGTGCATAAACGTACTACCCCCACTGCATCGTTTCCCCCCTCCCCATGGGGGCATCAGCCCATTCCTGGGTGTAGTAGATTAAGCAACTTTTCTCACCAATAGAAAAGAGTGTATGCCCATCCTATGGTTTCCTGACGCTTTCTGATTTTAGTCTATCATGCCGTAAACCTCCACCACATGAAACTGTCAACCAGATCATGGAGAAGCCTTCTGCTGATCGGTCATCTGAAGATCACATTGCTATGGGCAAGCGGCTTCCTGCAAACATTACTTGTACAACATTCTCAAACCCTCAAGGCAGTTTCAGAAGTTATTATCATCAAATTACCACTCGCTCACAGATCCACGCACGCAGCAACTCGGCCTTTAGAAGAGGAAGGGTGTTCGAATGAAAACCCACCGGATTCCATGGCAACGTAATCTTGCTCTTATCTCATAATATCTAAGAGCAGCTCTGTTCGCACAACGTATTTACTCCATGACTAATGCGGTTTCTTAATTAGCCCAGTTTTTTGGATGTGTACATCACACTGAAACAGAAGAATCTAGGCAATAGGTAGACTATGGTTTGTTTAAGATATTAAAGATATTAAAAATTTAATAGCTGGAGCAATGAAGGGTTGGACAATGAGTAAGAACACACAGTTATAGCTAATGGGTTAAAGCTGTGCTCCTCAATTATTTTCTGTTACCCCGCCCTCCCCTTAGGAAAAACTAAACATTTTCCATCCCCCAATTCTCTGATCTTTTCCTCAATGGGATTTCAATGTTAATATTTATTATTTTACTTATTATAAGCTGCAAGCAAGCTATTGACTGGGGAAGGTTGCTCTACCCACTTATTTATTTATTTATTTATTCATTCATTTGTCCAATACACAAATACATAGGAAGAAAAATAGACATGTAGTAATATATATAAGGGTAAAGTGAACTTAGAGGAGAGGATATATGAAAGAAAGAAAATATATATGATAAGTGAGAGAAAGGAAAGACAATTGGACAGGGGACGAAAGGCACACCAGTGCACTTATATACGCCCATACTGGCCTCTTAGGAACGTGGAGAGGTCAGTCGTGGAGAGTCTAAGGGGAAAATGTTGGGGGTTAGGGGTTGACACAATTGAGTCCGGTAATGAGTTCCACAATTCGATAACTCGATTGTTGAAATCATATTTTTTACAGTCAAGTTTGGAGCGGTTCGTATTAAGTTTGAACCTGTTGCGTGCTCTTGTGTTGTTGCAGTTGAAGCTGAAGTAGTCATTGACCGGTAGGACGTTGCAGCATATGATCTTGTGGGCAATACTGTACTCAAATCGTGTTTTAGGCGCCGTAGTTCTAGGCTTTCTAGACCCAGGATTGTTAGTCTATTTTCGTAGGATACCTGGGAGTAAGTCACACTGAACTCAGTGGAGACTGTTTTCGGTTAGGCAGGCACAGGCTACTGTGGCTAGGGCCCTCTTTTGACACGGTGCCAAGCCAGCTTAATCAAGCCGATGTTTTGGGGGTCACTGGCCCGGCCCATAAGTGCTGCCTCTGCTAGCTAGGCAGTCACAGCAAATGATGTGGAAGGAGGCTTTAAGGTGCCATTCAAAGCTCTCGCCCAGCTGCAGAAGATGCTCCTCCATGTCCAGCAACAGGTTCACCATGCCATTCATGGCTTCTGTGACACCCGCTGAGAATAACAAGAACCCACCCAGCCGTCCTGCCTCTCCTGGCCGCCTTCTCTTCCAGGCTCAGAGCAACATGCAACTGGGAAAATACCTCTACCTAAGAACGCCTCTACTTACGAACTTTTCCAGATAAGAACTGGGTGTTCTTACGAAATTTTCCAGATAAGAACTTACAACCCCGAGCCTCCGAAACTGTACCTGGAAAAGGCAGGGAGAAGCCTCCGTGGGGCCTCTCTAGGAATCCCCTGGGTGGAAATAGGGCTGGAAAAGGAGGGGAGAAGCTTCTGTGAGGCCTCTCTAGGAATTTCCTGGGAGGAAACAGGGCAGGAAAAGGCAGAGAGAAGCCTCTGTGGGGCCTCTCTAGGAATCTCCTGGGTGGAAATAGGGCTGGAAAAGGAGGGGAGAAGCTTCTGTGAGGCCTCTCTAGGAATTTCCTGGGAAGAAACAAGGCAGGAAAAGGCAGGGAGAAGCCTCCATGGGGCCTCTCTAGGAATCTCCTGGGAGAAACAGGGCCTCCACCCTCCCTGTGGTCTCCCCAACTGCACACATTATTTGCTTTTACATTGATTCCAAGGGGAAAATTTGTTTCTTCTTACAAACTTTTCTACTTAAGAACCTGGTCACGGAACAAATTAAGTCCATAAGCAGAGGTTCCACTCTACTCCCCGACCAGGGGAATCGATCGATTCTTGAGAAGCATTGGGTTAAAGAGAGCTGGCCATTGCATGAAGCAAACTGAACTGTAATTTGTTGCTGGGAGAGTAAAGTGGGAATTTACTTGTTCTCCACCTTCTTCCTCTCTGTATTCTGTGTACTCTGTGATTTACCTGATAATTTTCCTGTTACGTTGATTTACATCACGATGCTCCTTTTTGTCTCTCTTATTTACCATAAATATATTTATTTATATAAAACCACAAGTCTTTGTCAGCCTTTCCTGATAGTTAGAACAATTAATCAGTGGAACAGATTGCCTTCAGAAGTTGTAAAAGCATCAACACTGAAAGTTTTTTTTAATTTAGAAACGCTACAGTTTTAATAATGGGATGCATCAGTTTTGTTCTTAGCATTATTTGACTACAGATATATCTTCTCTTCTTTTAAATAAAATTTTTTAATTGAATTTTAATAGTAATAATAGAACATTCACGCAACACATAACAATGTGCTCAATGCTCAAAGTGCCCACCCCCAAACAACATTCATACCCCTCCATCAAGATGGGGGCGTATTTTCTATATACCATTTTAATTTAATAGCAATATATCTATTTACATATTATAAAGTAATTCTAATTTATTCCTTGTAGTTTGGTCTCGAATTATACTAACCATACATCCTCTTACCTTGTCCCATCGTCCCATCAGTTCCCACAGATCAGTTTCATTGGCCGAATCCATCCTCTTATCCATAATCACAAATTGAATATGATCCACCATGTACGGATACCAATTTTGTATTGTCCATTTTGTCCCATCCTTCCAGCCTAGGGCTATTACCGCCTGAGCACTCTCTATCGCTGCTTTTTTTATTTCTCCAAATTCTCCTATCTCATTCCTTTTGATTAATACCGCCATTTCCTTTGTAATTGACCATCGTATATTTAATATCCTATTAATATCCTCCTGCACTTCTTTCCAAAATTTCTGTACTACTGGCCATTCCCAAATCATATGCATAATCTTATCTTGACACCTGTGCTAACAAGTATTCTTAACATTCTGCTGAAAGTATGCAAGTTGAACAGGTGTGTGATACCAGTTACGTGGTATTTTCCTTCTCATTTCTCTAGCCCTTATATCCTTAATTTTCCTTATATTCTTCATCTCTTGCACATACTTGTAATTCATTTTGCCACCATTTAGCCAGTCCTTGGATCACACACCCATCTACTTGCAATATCACATATACAGTATATTACTTGCTTGCGCCTTGGTGCCATCACTGTTTTCTCGTATTATTTTCTCTAACTCAATGTCCTCCCTCAATAGTGCTTCTTTATTCTACCTTTCATTCAAATATTTACATATTGCATTTATTTGTAGCCATCTTCCCTGGCCCAGCCACCATTCTATATGATTTCTATTTACCCTCCCATCCTTCTCATATAACTGTTCTATCCTAGTTATCCCTTTTCCCTTCAACTCTTTTAAGGGTTTTTAAGAAGAGGTTGGATAACCATTTATCTCAAGTGGTTTCCCGCCTAAGCAGGGGGTTGGACTAGAAGAACTCCAAGGTCCCTTCAAACTATGTTATTCTATTCCATTCTATTCTGTGTCTCTGACTCCATTTGGCTGTGCGATTCCTTGACATGTTGTCATTGGCTAGTTTATAGTTTAAGGCATCCTGTGAAGTCAGCCAATACTGAAACTGATTTACGTGAGGGCTCTTTATGGCAGTGTTTACTGAACAACAGTGTCAAACTGGAAGTTTTAGCAACTCACCTGGGAGCCAAACAAAATTTCAAAGAAAGAGAAAAATCTAGCGTGGAATAAACCAGGTCTGATGAAACATTGAACATCATAAATCATGGTCAGGTGATCTCAGGACCAGTGGTGCGTCCCTCCCGGAGTGGTTCAGAGCTGGGCAGCTGGAGCCTGGTGATGATGTAATTTTCGGTGATCCCCCCCCCCCGGGGTTTAGATGGCGTCTCCGCGTCAAAATAAACCCTCTTACCCACCCTCGCATTAATGCCAATCTTTGTTCTTCATCCGAAGCACAGCTGATAAGCTACCCAGCTGTGTTTTGGATTGTAATGTCATCCTGAGCATGCGCAGAAGTGAAATCGTGCAATGGGACGGGCGCAGATCCACACCAGTAGCGAAATGCAACTGGAACCGCCTCTACTCAGGATGCTATAAACAGCCTTAAAATGCAGGGCCATTTTCAAGGGCCCGAATTGTCATCCCATGACCATGGAGAAGAAGGGGGCTGTTGAAATTTTAAAACCAGATTGTAAGTCGTTCTGGACAGATCCAACCAGAAGTAAGTTGCTACCAGTACAGTAGGGGATGATGCACCGTTAGTGGTTGTCAGATTGCGTAATTTACACGTGGCCGCTACGCTGCCAGTCCTATGGGCACCACCATCTTTTTTCTTCATTTTTTCGTATTTTTTCCCTTGTGCGCATGCGCAGAAGCAAAATCCATGAGTGGGCAGGTGCATGAGATTTCAGCAATTTTTTGCTTCTGCACATGAGTGGAAGCAAAAAACCCACCAAAATCTTGTATACGTGCATGTCCCCTCACAATATTTCAGCGCATTTTTGCTTCCTGCACATGCGCAGAAGCAAAAACATGCTGGGACACATGCGCATAGCATGCGTGCGTGCCAAAGAGAACTGAAGCTGTGCCCGCAGCACACTGATAGCAATGGAAATGGCAATCCACTGCTGGATCCAGTCTATCTTCAAATGGTCACTAAACGACCATTCATAAATCAAGGAGAGGAATAGAATAGAATAGAATAGAATAGAATAGAATAGAATAGAATAGAATTTTATTGGCCAAGTGTGATTGGACACACAAGGAATTTGTCTTGGTGCATATGCTCTCAACGTACATAAAAGAAAAAGATACATTTGTCAAGAATCATGTGGTACAACACTTAATGATTGTCATAGGGGTCAAATAAGCAATGAAGAAACAATCAATATTAATAAAAATCTTAGGATACAAGCAACAAGTTACAGTCATACATTCCTAAGTGGGAGGAAAAGGATGATAGGAATGATGAGAAAAACTAGTAGAATAGAAGTGCAGATTTAGTAAAAAGTCTGACAGTGTTGAGGGAATTATTTGTTTAGTAGAGTGATGGCGTTCGGGAAAAAACTGTTCTTGTGTCTAGTTGTCTTGGTGTGCAGTGCCATGTAGCGACGTTTTGAGGGTAGGAGTTGAAACAGTTTGTGTCCAGGATGTGAGGGGTCAGTAAATATTTTCCCCGCCCCCTTTTTGACTCATGCAGTATACAGGTCCTCGATGGAAGGCAGGTTGGCAGCAATTGTTTTTCTGCAGTTCTGATTATCCTCTGAAGTTTGTGTTGGTCCTGTTGGGTTGCAGCACCAAACCAGACAGTTATAGAGGTGCAGATGACAGACTCAATGATTCCTCTGTATTGAATACCTGTATTGCCAATGAGTAAAAATACTGGCTGCTTAAGAACCTCTGGAGACCTACGGTAAATACTTTAGTCTTTCAGGTTGAAGACATTATTTGTTGTGTCGCTGCTACAAAACTAAAAGCACTACTGTACCGCTTTGGAAATGGACGACTTATCGCTCTGCCCCTCATCTTCTCTATTTCCAGCATTCGGTTTCTGAGTGTTGCTGCATTTGTGTCCTAAATATGTCACTCAAATGCGAGAAGGAAGTTAGGGGCACAAGGTTTTGCCGAAGTGTATACCCCACTGCCAGAAAGTGTTAGGAAAAAGGAAATGCGTCTAGAGAGGGACTTGTCAGAAAACATTTAGATGAGAATCAAGTGGGCTCAGTGGGAAGGTGAAAACGTTGGAAGGAGGGAACGAAATAGATGGAATCTGGGACAGTTGTAAAGTCACATCCTTCTTCTTTGGGAAACTTTATTTTTTAAAAAATTATTTATTTATTTATTTATTTACTTACTTACTTACTTACTTACTTACTTACTTACTTACTTACTTACTTATTTACTTACTCATTTACTTATTTATTTATTTATTTATTTATTTGTGTATTTATTTATTTGTGTATTTATGTATGTATTTAATTAATTAATTAATTTTTATTCTTTGGTCAAGTACAGATTGGTGGTATACAAAGATATAACCATGTTTAATAATAATTAATAATAATTTATTAGATTTGTATGCCGCCCCTCTCCGAAGACTCGGGGCGGCTCACAACAACGATAAAAACAATATTATACTGGCACAAATCTAATATTAAAAAAAACTAAAAACCCTATCATAATTAAAAACCAAACAGCACATATATACCAAACATAAATTATAATAAGCCTGGGGGAAAGGTGTCTCAAATCCCCCATGCCTGGCGGTATAGGTGGGTCTTAAGTAGTTTACGGAAGACAAGGAGGGTGGGAGCAGTTCTAATCTCCGGGGGGAGTTGATTCCAGAGGGCCGGGGCCGCCATGGAGAAGGCTCTTCCCCTGGGGCCCGCCAGACGACATTGTTTAGTCGACGGGACCCGACGAAGGCCAACTCTGTGGGACCTTATCAGCTGCTGGGATTCGTGCGGTAGCAGGCGGTTCCAGAGGTACTCTGGTCCAATGCCATGTAGGGCTTTAAAGGTCATGACCAACATTTAATAAATTAATAATAATAAATTATTATTATTATTATTATTATTATTATTATTATTATTATTATAATAACCATGTTTATATGCATGATACTAGTAAGAGAGAAACATTAGGGCAGGGGATGGAAGGCACACTGGTGCACTTATGGACGCCCCTTACTGACCCCTTAGGAATTGGGAGAGGTCAAGGGTGGATAGTCTAAGGTTAAAGTTTTGGAGCTTAGGTGATGATACTACAGAGTCTGATAGTGAGTTCCATGCATCAACTACTAAGTTATTTGAGAGCTGCACGAAGGCCCAGCCAGTTTTCTGTCATTCCCCCTGGGTTTCTCTCTCTGGCACAGTGTATGGGAGGCATGTGCTCCCCCCCTCGCTGCCTCAGAGTCCCTCTTTTTTTTTTAAGCCTTAAAGTTTTGGACTTTTTTGATTCCCCTCACCTCACCTTCTTCCTTCAGCAGCGACTGTCCTCCTCCTCTTCTTCCTCCTCCTCCTCCTCCCACCCAAATTCCAAGCTTTTAATTCTTTCCTAATGGGTTTACACACATTTATTTGCTTTTACTGTACATTGATTCCTATGGGAAAAATTGCTTCTATTTACAAACATTTCTACTTAAGAACCTGGACACAGAACAAATTAAGTTCTTAAGTAGAGGTGCCACTGTATTTACATTCCACCTTTGGAGATATAAAACCCTCCCCGGGAGCAAAGCCAAATGAAACTGTGAAATGACTTTTAGTCTCATTGCTGGACGCACCGCTTCCCAAGGCTGCCATTGAAAGCAGAGGGAATCTCCTAGAATCGGACTTCTTAGAAAGCATCAAGCAGGCAATAGAGATTTACAGTATGTCTGGATGGTTAGGAAGCCAGAAGGCTGCTTTATCATTAAACAGCACTTCTGTCCTTTTTCTATTTCTACGTCTGTAAATAAACAACCTTAGAGGAGCGCAGTAAATCTCCAGTGCTATCTGTTCTTCAATAAACAAAACCTCCAAAACAGAAGTAACAGTCTTAGAAGGGTCAGGGGCCAGTCTGCAGTCTTCTGATCTTCTGCAAGGCTGCAGGAGACCATCTGGTGAGGTTTTTCCCATTAGTGGCACAGGCGAGGCTCATATATTTCAACGGGTTTTGTTTTGTTTTTATTTGCTTTCGGGGTGGCATTCCTGGGTGGAGACAGGAGCACTTTTAGAAATAACGCCGGAACAGAATAACAGAGTTGCAAAGGACCTTTGAAGTCCTTTACACCAACCTACTAGATTACTTCAGCTTCAACCGCAACAACACAAGAGCACGCAACAGATTCAAACTTAATATTAACCGCTCCAAACTTGACTGTAAAAAATATGACTTCAGCAACCGAGTTCTTGAAGCGTGGAACTCATTATTTGACTCAGTAGTGTCAACCCCTAACCCCCAACATTTTCCCCTTACACTATCCACGATTGACCTCTCCAGGTTCCTTAGAGGTCAGTTGATCACTCTCACCATAAGAAAGTTCTTCCTTATTTCTGTTGTGGTTAGCTCTGGCCCAGCTCCTGCCCCAAGGAATGTGCAGGTGGATGTGGGGGAGACATCCACATGCTGCAGGCCTGTTTTGCTCCCAGTGGAATCTGCCGACGAAGTCTCCTCTGACCAAGGAGGCCTGAGTGACAGGGAGGAGGAGAGTTTGGCAGACAGCCCAGGAGGAGATCAATCATCTGTATCATGTCTGGATTCTGAACAAGAATTAATGACACATCCACGCATACGTAGAGTGACGCATAGGAAGCAACAACTAAAGGATTACTACAAGAGAAAATGAGGCCACCTGTGGTTGGATGGGGCTGCTGTAATTAGTGCTGCTGCTATAAATAGCAGTGTGTGGGTTTGGCTGTTGTGGAGAATTATCTGATCGTTGTGTTTCATGAATGTCTTGGTGACTCCGGCCTTTGTTTGTTGACTTTTCACCACTTTGAAACCAAAGCAGAGCAAAGTGTGTTTCACTTCGTGGAAGAAGAAGGGCTGTGACTTTCTTCACAGCTGCAAGCTAAGTACTTACGAACTGATAAGGGACTTGTACAAACTACCAGGTTGTTTTGGGACGAGTGCTCTTTGCAATGCAAAAAGAGTGCTTAGTTTATTTTGAATTTTGTGATAAAGAACATTGTTTTGAATTTTCAAACGTGTGTGTGTCTGAAATTTGTACCTTTGAATTTTTGGGAGGCTCCTACCAGAGAGCCTGGCAGAACAATTTCTAGGTTGAATTTCTCCTTGGTCAACTTCCATCCATTGCTCCTTGTCTGTCCCCCTTGTTTCTTTGGAAAACAGTGTGACCCCCTCCTCACTGTGGCAGCCCCTCAAGTATTTGAAGACAGCTATCATGTTCCCCCTGGACTTCCTCTTCACTAGACTATCCATGCCCAGTTCCTGCAACCTTTCCTCATATGTTTTGGTTTCCATTGTGGTTGCCCCCTTCTGTACTTTTTCCAGAGTGTCAATGTCTCTTTTTTTTTTTGCTTGGAGCCCAAAATTGAATGCAGTACTGTAGGTGTGGTCTGACTAGGGTATTATAGAGTGGTATTAGTACCTCCTTAGGCCTAGATTGTACCCTTCTGTTGATGCAGCTCAAGATTGTGTTGGCTTTTTTAGCCGCCGCTGCATATTGCTGGCTCATATTTAGTTGGTTGTCCACCAAGACTCCTAGATCTCTATCATAGTCACTTGTGTTGAGTGTGTTTTCACCCAGTTTGTATGTATGTCTCTTGATTCTGTCCCTCTATTAATGCAACCTGAGACTGCATTGGAGGAGGGGGGGGGGGTTTGGCTGCTGCTACACACAAAATTCCAGTTGGTCCCATGTTATCTTCAATTTGTTCTCCTGGGCAACTGAATGTAAATCTAAGAACAGCACCAAGTGCCTTGACTTTATACAGCTGCTCGGCTGAGAGAGTAAGTAAATGACAGTCAGCTGATTAAGAAGTTCCATCTGTTAGTTCATCCTTCCTGTTGCTCCTAAATGCGAAAAGCTCAAAATCGCTGAAGTTTCTAAAAAGGCAGAAGCAGCAGCATCTGATATAGCTGAATAAACTAAAAAAAAAATTGAGTGAGGGAAAAAACCCCAGTTTTTTAGTTCCGTTCCAGTAACATTGTATAAATGCACGCATCACTTCCACCATTTTTGACACTAGAATTGGGAGGCTGGGATAATCTTGAGCTTGAGAATTCAGAATCTGAAATCAGAATAGAACTGGAAGGGGCCTTTTTTAAAATGTAATTTTATTATTAGATTTGTTTCATTATTATACTGTTTTTTTATTGCTGTTGTGAGCCGCCCCGAGCCTTTGGAGAGGGGTGGCATACAAATCTAATAAATAATAATAATAAATAGTCCAGCCCCCTGTTCAAACAGGGGATCCTATATCAGTGATGGTGAACCTTTTTTGGTTCCCATGCCAAAAAGGTGTGTGTGTGTGTGTGTGTGTGTGTGAGAGAGAGAGAGAGAGAGAGAGAGAGAGAGAGAGAGAGATAGCACACATGCATGTGTCCATACCCCTTCCCTCCCCCATGCATGAATGCACACACACCTGTGATTCGCCCTACGCATGCGGACAGGACTTTCTGAAGCCTGGGACATGAAAAAAAATGCCCAAATGAGCAAACTGGAAATTTAAGAAAATGCACTTCCGTTTTGCCGTTGTGCTGTTTTTTGCACTCTGGAGGCTCAAGGGAAGCTTCCCTTAAGCCTCCAGAGTGCAAAAAACAGCACAATGGGCAAACCGGAAGTTCGGAAAATGTATTTTTGGTTTGCCCATTGTGCTGTTTTTTGCACTCTGGAGGCTCAAGGGAAGCTTCCCTTAAGCCTCCAGAGTGCAAAAAACAGCACAATGGGCAAACCGGAAGTTCGGAAAATGTATTTTTGATTTGCCCATTGTGCTGGTTTTTGCACTCTGGAGGCTCAAGGGAAGCTTCCTGAAGTTCCAGAGTGCAAAAAACAGCACAATGGGCAAACCAAAAATACATTTTCCGAACTTCCGGTTTGCCCATTGTGCTGTTTTTTGCACTCTGGAACTTCAGGAAGCTTCCCTTAAGCCTCCAGAGTGCAAAAAATAGCACAATGGCAAACCGGAAGTGCATTTTTCCAAACTTCTGGTTTCTTTGTTTGTTTGTTTGTTTGTTTGTTTGTTTGTTTGTTTGTTTATTTATTTATTTATTAAATTTGTATGCCGCCCCTCTCCGTAGACTCGGGGCGGCTCACAACAGTAATAGAAAAAACAATGTACAATACAAATCTAATAATTAAAACTACAAACCCATAATTTAAAAAAACATGCACACAACATACCATACATAAACAATATAGGCCTGGGGAAGTTTGTCCATCGGATGCTTTTCTTTTGCTTCCAGGGCTTCAGGGAAGCCTCTTTGAGGTGTCTTGAGGGGGAAATGACTTTTCCCAAGGCCGAAAATCTGCTGGAGCTGACACATGATAAAGTCTTGCGTGCCCTCCCACATGATGAGAAAAACTAGTAGTAATAGTAGTGCAGATTTAGTAAATAGTTTGACAGTATTGAGGGAATTATTTGTTTAGCAGAGTGATGGCATTTGGAGAAAAACTGGTAAAAACTATTTTTATATCTAGTTGTCTCTATAGTGACATTTTGAGAGTAGGAGTTGAAACAGTTTATGGCCAGGATGCGAGGGATTAGTAAATATTCTCACAGCCCTCTTTTTGATTCGTGCAGTATGCAGGTCGTCAATGGTTGGCAGCAATTGTTTTTTCTGCAGTTCTGATTATTCTGTGAAGTCTGTGTTGGTCTTGTTGGGTTGTAAAGTGGTACTACCGTGTTTTCCCGAACAGGATAATACTTCACGTGATTTTGATTCTTCCTTTTGTCCATGAGTAAACTTTTCCAGACATGTCCTGAGTGACTTCAGTCATGTGAACAGAAAGTATTTCTCAAGGTTGGGAGCTGCGTGTGCAACTTTTGGAGGGTTTTTTTTGCAGTGACAACTTTGTGCTTCTTTTTTTCAGAGTATTGTATGCTATTCCAGGTCATTAAGAATAGCGGGATACGAAGGTAGCAAATATATTCAGCAAGTTTCAAACAAATTTCATTTTGAATCAATTGTGACTTAATTGTGATTCAATCTTTAGGGAATTGTTTCAATTGTTCAGCATTTTTAAAAGAATTATAGTAAGAAAAAGTCTTTACGAAATTACAGGTAGTCCTTGACTTACAACCATTCCTATAGTTACAATTTCAATTTACAACAGCACTGGAAAACGTGACTGATGACCAGTGAAGGGCTGCAAAAAAATGTATTACCACACTGTGGGCGTGGTTTATTTTGTGGGTATGGCTTGCTGGCCATGTGACCAGGTGGGAGTTCCCTGGGTGGTTTAAAGGTCATGTGACTGGCTTAAAGGTGGCCAACTTGACGTCACTCACATCAAGGGGTTAGGTTAGGGTTAGAGTGCCTGGACTCTCCTCGCCTCAAAGAGATACAATTTCCCTATCTATTTACTATTTCTGAACATCCAAGATATACTATTTAATTTAATTTAAATTATTTAATTTAATTTAATTAATTCTATGTATATATGCCCTATGTGTACGTACATATTACACACAGGCACACAAAAATATATATCATCTACTATATAAAGTCTATGTGTATGTACACACACCCACACCCACACCCAGCTCTTCTAAAATTATACACATTCGAACTCATTTACTGCGATAGGGAAAACATACCCGAGCCAAGAAGGGGAAAAAAGAAAAAAAATTCAAAATATTTCTACTGGTTCTGCGTACCTGAGTGGACCCGTAGCAGCCCATCACTGCCTACCATCCTATTGCCTACCGTTCTATTGTACTCTTTATCATTACTTTTTACTTATGCTTATACAAACTACTACTATCCCATACATGTGTGACAAATAAAATAAATAAATAAAAATAAATATGTTAAAAGCCAGTGGGATATAGTAGTTAAGGTGTTAAATTAGGGAGAAATCATATCAGGAAAGACTTAATGATAAAACTTATCATTAAGTTTTATCATTAAATGATAAAACTTAATGATAAAACTTATCAGAAAAGACTTCATGAACTCAATCTGTAAAGTCTGGAGGACAGAAGGAAAAGGGGGGACATGATCAAAACATTTAAATATGTTAAAGGGTTAAATAAGGTACAGGAGGGAAGTGTTTTTAATAGGAAAGTGAAGACAAGAACAAAGGGGCACAATCTGAGGTTAGTTGGGGGTTAAGATCAGAAGCAAGGTGAGAAAATATTATTTTACTGAAAGAGTAGTAGATGTTTGGAACAAACGTCCAGCAGACGTGGTTGGTAAATCCACAGTAGCTGAATTTAAACAGGCCTGGGATAAACATATTTTATTTATTTAATTTTATTTATTTATTTTGTCCAATACACAATAATACACAATGAAGCTTATAGAGGATATAGTAGAGAAGAAATACGAGATATAGGAGAGACTATAGGACAGGGGACGGAAGGCACTCTAGTGCGCTTATGTACGCCCCTTACTGACCTCTTAGGAATCTGGAGAGGTCAACCGTGGATAGTTTAATGGTAAAATGTTGAGGATTAGGGGATGATACTATAGAGTCCAGTAATGAGTTCCACGCTTTGACAACCCGATTACTAAAGTCATATTTTTTACAGTCATGTTTGGAGCGGTTAATATTAAGCTTGAATCTGTTGTGTGCTCTTGTGTTGTTGTGGTTGAAGCTGAAGTAGTCTTTGACAGGCAGGACATTGCAGCATACGATCTTGTGGGCAATACTTAGATCATGTTTAAGGCATCGTAGTTCTAAGCTTTCAAGACCCAGGATTGTAAGTCTAGTTTTGTAGGGTGTTCTGTTTCGAGTGGAGGAGTGAAGGGCGGCAAACTAGATGGACCATGAGGTCTTTTTCTGCCGTCAATCTTATATGTTTCTCTGTTTTTATGTTTCTAAATACACCCCCATGCTGGTGTTCACCTTCAGCCACCCATGTTCACCAGATGATATGGGTTTAATCTCTCTCTCACTTTCTCTTTCTCTTTCCCCAACCTGTCCTGCAGGTTGGGGAAAGAGATAAATTGTGGAGATACGCTGCCTTGATTACAACTGAACAAAAAACAGGTTATAAACAGCATCGGGTTTCGAGTAGCAAAAATGGAACTTGGCATGCAGCTTCAGTGACTGACAGGTGGGTGCACGCGTCGGAGCAAGATTCAGCTTCTGCGCATGTGCAGGAAACAAATCTTGCGAGAGGATGTGGGCACGCAAGATTTCAGAAATTTTTGACGGTTTTTTGCTTCCATGCATCCGCGGAATCAAAACAAAAATCACTGAAATCTCACATGCCTGCGCGCCCTCTCACAAGACTGGGCTTCCTGCACATGTGCAGAAGCCAAATCTCGCTCTGATGCGCATGCACCCATCTGCCACTGAAATCTCACTTGGCCGCGCGTCTTCTCACAAAATTTGCTTCCTGTGCATGCACAGAAGCAAAATTGCGCTCCAGCGCTCATGCATACATGCTGGACACGCACGCATGCCAGTGATGCAGAGCTGCAGACACATCAGAAGTTGCAGCCCCTACCTGGTTATAAACCTCACAAATAAAAACAGATCCAATTCATACGTTTGCCAAAAATAATATACAGTGGTACCTCTACTTGCGAACTTAATTCGTTCCGTGACCAGGTTCTTACGTAGAAATGTTCTTAAGAAGAAGCCATTTTTCCTAAAGGAATCAATATAAAAGCAAATAATGCGTGCAAACCCATTAGGAAAGAAATAAAAGCTCGGGATTTTGGTGGGAGGAGGAGGAGGAAGAAGAGGAGGAGGAGAGTCGCTGCCTAAGGAAGAAGGTGAGGTGAGGGGAATTATTCTTTACATTGTTGTAACCTTTTGTAGTAAGAATGTGAGGGAAAATTTTTAATTTACAATTTTAAGAATTGCTAATACTGTAATGTATAAAATTAACAGAAAATTTTATACGGGGAGAGATAAGACCCTCCATGGAGCAAGTAATGAGGAAAAAAAAGGTTGAATGTGATTGATTTTAAGCATTGTTGTTGTGTTTATAACTATATATTGTTTTATTTCATGGTGGAGAAAATAAAAAAAATCTTATACCGACAAAAAAAATTCCTAAACTTTAAGGCTTAAAAAAAAAAAGAGGGACTCTGAGGCGGCAAGGAGAAGCACATGCCTCCCATGCACCTGGCGTGAGGCTGCCTCCCACATACTGCGCCAGAGAGAGAAACCCAGGGGGAATGGCAGGAAAGTGGGCGGGCCTTGAAACATGGGTTTTCACATACATTCCCTCAAACAATTATTTTACGGATATAGATCGACGCATAGTTTTCCTGAGGTAATACTTAGACATTTCCTGGGAAATTTTTCCGGGCTTTGGTTCTTAAGTAGAAAATGGTTCTTAAGAAGAGGCAAAAAAATCTTGAACATTCGGTTCTTATCTAGAAAAGTTCTTAAGTAGAGGCCTTCTTAGGTAGAGGTGCCACTATACAAGAATGTCTAAGAATTACCTCAGGAAAACTCTGCGTCTATCTATATCCGTAAAATAATTGTTTGAGGGAATGTATGTGAAAACCCACGTACATTTCAAGGAAATCAAAACTGACCATCAAAAACTTGACAAATCCACAAACTTGAAAAAAACGAGAAGGGAAACCAAAAAAGACTCGCGTGAGAAGCTGACCCAATCTTTAGTGGGTCAGGACAATTGGAACTGATGGGAAGACCCTTCGTGAGAGAATTACAGTCCCCACGGAGACACCGCTGAGGATGGCTGGGAAGTTCTCATGTCTTATTTTAGAAAACAAACTGCAGTTGGGAGGAAGCATAATTGTAGGGCTGACTTAACAATTGTAGGGTTGACTGGCTAGGCTTGAGAAAGTCTGAGAGAGGTAGGTGAAGAATTATCCTTATTTGTTTTAGAGAAGCAGAGCAAGGATAGCAATCTGAAATGATGTTTGCCAGCTGGCTATTTATTATTCAGCCTCCTTCCCCCCTCCTCCTCCTCCTTCTCTTCTTCCTCCTCCTCGTCTTTCTCCTTCTTCTCCTCCTCCTCCTCCTTTTCCTCCTCCTGTTCCTCCCCCTCCCCTTTCTCCTCCTACTCCCCCTCCTTCTCTTCCTCCCCCTCCCCCCTCCTCCTCTTTCTCCTTCTCTTTCAACTCCTCTCCTCCTCCTGTTCCTCTTCCTCCTCCCCCTCCCTCTCCTCCTCCTCCTCTACCTCCTCACCATCCTCCTCCTCCTCACCCTTCTCCTCCTCTTTCTCCTCCTCCTCCTTTTCCTCCTGTTCCTCCTCTTCTTCCTCCTCCTCACCCTCCTCCTCCTAACTATGAAGAAGGAAGGAAGGGTTGGATAATCACACAATATGCTATCTAAGAAAACAAAGGCAATATATGATCAGGCATGTTGTAGGAACTGAGATCATCACAATAGTTCAGAACTTCCCTTAACTGGGCATGGCATATTCTGTTAACCCAGAAGTTAGAGGTAGCCCTCAACTTACAACCATTTGCTTAGTGGATAGCGCCAGTAGTGGGTTCTAAATGCTGTTGCTATTGGTATGTGGATGTGCCACTTCTGCACATACGCAGAAGCTTCTACGCATGTGCAGAAGCATCCCAGGCAGGTGGGCGGAGCCTCCCAATGCCACCATGGAACCGGGCTGAACCGGGAGCAACCCACCACTGGGTAAAAAAGTGACTTATGATCATTTTTTACACTAATCACCCTTGCAGCATCCATGGGACATAGGAGAACCGGTCATGAAGGGAGTGTGAGTCTCCACCCACCTGCCCGGACACTATTTGAATTCTTTTAGCCTCTGCGCATGCGCAAAGCCTTCTGTGCACAGTGGGATAAAGGAACCCAAATGGCATTGTCTGGGCAGGTGGGCAGAGTCTCGCGCTCCCTTCGCGATTGGCTCTCCTACGACCCACAGGCACGAGCAAACTGAGAACATTATCCTACTGGTGCAGATGAGGATGGCGCACTGGTATCAAAGGTTGTGTTGCATGCGCAGCTTCTCCTCTCCTGCGTGCATGTGCACATGTCCCAGCATGTTTCTGCTTCTGCGCATGCGCAGTAAGCAAAATTTCCCGAGGGGCCACGCACCTGTGTGAGATATTTCAGTGATTCTTTGCTTCCACGCATGCGCGGAAGCAAAAATTCGCTGAAATCTCACGCGCCTGCACATCCCCTCGCAAGATTTTGCTTCCTGCGCATGGCAAAAACATGCGGGGTGGGCGCGCACGCACACAGGAGAAAGGAAGCTGCATGCACAATGCACTGGTAGCAGCAAAAATGGGAATCCACCCCTGATCGGACCCCATTGTGTTTGCCAGTCCAGGACTACCTGTTATAAGTCATTCGCTGGAGAAGAAAACAAGAATATAAAATGGTTGTGAAAATAATAATAATAATAATTATTATTATTATTATTATTATTATTATTTATTAGATTTGTATGCCGCCCCTCTCCGCAGACTCGGGGCGGCTCACAGCAACAATAAAACAATGTACAACAAATCTAATAATTTAAAAAACACTAAAAAACCCATCATTAACAGCAAACATACACACAAACATACCATGCATAAACTGTATAGGCCCAGGGGAGATGTCTCAATTCCCCCATGCTTGACGGCAGAGGTGGGTTTTAAGGAGTTTATGAAAGGCAAAAGAAAATAAACTCCCAGCTTACCTTTGGATCCGGTATTACAATATGTGGTTGGGTTTTGGTAGGGTGGAGGGAAATCTCTCCCTCTTCCTCTTTTTTCCTTTTCAATTTTTTCTTCTATTTCTTTATTTATTTATTACAAAGTATTAATATTAATTGGCTTTGTTAATTTGGTTTATAGAGACATAGGTGACATATTATTTGGATTTTTTCCCCTTGGAATTGATACAATTTTTTTATTTTTTTCTTCGTAAGGGTTATAGACACAGTGATGGGCTCCTACGGGTAAATGAGTTCAAATGCATATAATTTTAGAAGAGCTGTGCGCATGTGTGTGTACATACACTTTATATAGTAGATAATCAGGGGTGGGCTACTGACGGGGGAGAACGCAGTGGGGTAGTGAAAATGGAGCTCCAGAGCACCCAATTTGCACTGAAAGATGTTGAAACAAAATGCATAAGCCACGCCCACAGTGTGGTAGTAAAAAATTTGGTAGCCCATCACTGGTTAAACATGAATGAAGAACTTATGGATGTGATTGAAAGTTTGGCTCTTTTTTTTCTTGTTTTATTTTTTTGTAAAGGGCATTTATTATAAAAGTAAGGTAAAGAAAAATACATGAACATTGATATTATGGAGAAAAGCACTTTGGCCTAATTAATTAGATGTGGTTAAGATTGGGAACAGCCTAAAAAGTGTATTAGCTAACATTTTTTAAAAATGTCATATAAGGAATTTGTGTAATAATTTTTTGTACAGATGTCAAAGGTAAAGGCTGCAGCGCAGGATGGACTATGAATACCGAAATTTTAAAAATGATTCGTTGTAATGTAATTCAAGATTGATGGTATTTGATTTTGTATTTGTGATTGGAGTGAAAAATAAAAACAATTCTTTGCCGGAAAATAATAAACACCCTGCTTGCCTTTGGATCCGGCATTACAATATGTAGTTGGGTTTCGGTAGGGGGGGGGAAAGCTTTTATAGCAATAATAAAATAAAGTGTCTGTTGTAATGCAGAGACTGACAAGCAGCAAATGTAACACCCGCCCCCTCTTTTCCTTTTGTAGCGTAGACCCGATGTAGACAGCTCTGCCTAGAATGGAATCTGGGCTTTGAACCAAGCTTCAATGGGCATGAGGTCAAGCTGCAGCCAGAGACAAATATAGCAGTGACTGGATGCTATTATGTACTCCTTTAATTAGTTTTCCTTTTTCTCTGTAGAAGCCAATGTACTAATTTACCACATTCCACAAAAAAAACCGGGAAGGAAAAGCTGGTCTTTTAATTTTAGATGTGGAGGACGTAGTGGAGTTGTAGCACAGCTGCAAATGCGAGTAGTTATTGCAGTTTAGTGGACAACATAGAAACACAGAAGATTGACGGCAGAAAAAGACCTCATGGTCCATCTAGTCTGCCCTTATAATATTTCCTGTAATTTTATCTTAGGATGGATATATGTTTATCCCAGGCATGTTTAAATTCAGTCACTGTGGATTTACCTACCACGTCTGCTGGAAGTTTGTTCCAAGCATCTGCTACTCTTTCAGTAAAAAATACTATTTTCTCACGTTGCTCCCCCAACTAACCTCAGATTGTGGCCCTTTGTTCTTGTGTTCACTTTCCTATTAAAAACACTTCCCTTCTGAACCTTATTTAACCCTTTTAACATATTTAAATGTTTCGATCATGTCCCCCCTTTTCCTTCTGTCCTCCAGACAGAAGTGGAGTTGTAACACAGCTGCAAATGTGAGTAGTTATTGCAGTTTGGCGGATAACTTCAGTCCTAGGATTCTGGAATGGATGTGTACAGCCTTCGGGAGTCCTCGACTTACAACCTCAATTGGGATCGGGATTTATGTTGCTAAGGAAGGGGGGATTGTTAAGTGAGCCACTCCTGGTTTTACGACCCTTTCTCATTGTTATGTGAATCACTCAGTTCTTAAGCAAATCCAGCTTTCGCTGTTGACTTTCCTTGTCAAAAGCCCGATGGGAAGGACGTAAATGGCGATACGTCATAAGCGCTGATGGGCTCCTACGGGAACAGTCAGGTGCGCAGAACCGGTAGAAAAATTTTGAATTTCTTTTATTTTTTCCCCTTCTGGGTTCTGGGTATGTTTTTCCTATAGCAGTAAATGAGGTTGCATGTGTATAATTTTAGAAGAGCTGTATGTGAGTGAGTGTGTGTGTGTACATACACATACAGTTTATTTATTTGTCTGTCTGTCTATCTATCTATCTATCTATCTATCTATCTATCTATCTATCTATCTATCTATCTATCTATTAGATTTGTATGCTGCCCCTCTCCGTAGACTCGGGGCGGCTCACAACAATAACAAGAACAATGTAAGAACAAATCTAATAATTTAAAAAACACTAAAAAAACCCATTATTAAAAGCAAACATACACACAAACATAAACAAACAAACAAACAAACAAACAGCTCGTGTGCCAGCAGATATGGCTCCATGTGCCACCTGTGGCACCCATGCCATAGGTTAACCATCACTGTGCTATACCATTTTGGAAAATGGTTGCCCAATTTATTCTTTAAAACTTTTAGTGTTGGAGCATTCACAATTTCTGGTCAACAGCATGCTGTTTGTTAACTATTAGTTCTGCTGTTGAACAGAAATTGGGGCAATTAAATGGAGAGTTGTATTTTTCAAAGAAATGGGACCTTTTTTCTCCATGTGACAATCAGATTTTCCTCACCCAACGGTTGATTTGCACCCAAGATGCATTGACTGGCTCTGTTCCTATTTTAATAAGCATTTTGATTTGACGCATTTATTATTTCAATTTGAATCCTCACATTTTGAAATGTCAGAATGGTTTAATTTAAAATACTGTTCCAAATTGTCAGATCAAGTTGTTGGTTAAAAAAAAAAAAATTGGTTCACAAACGTGGCAAGAATTCTACTTGTTTCAAACTGAAAAAAATATATATATTTGTCATTTCAATTCATGTTTCTAATTTGACTTGGAAAGCTGATTTGTGTTGGAGTTTCGATGGAATTCATCCTTAAATGAAATTTCTCTGTAATCCTGGGACACACATCATACTGAATCTTAATGTGTTTCATTTTTATTTTCAGTTTAATGGAAGTTAATACTCACACAGTAGAAAATAAACATGTGAGATTGATACCAAAATAGGGAAAAGAAGGATGACTTCTGTTCCTTCACCTAGAACCAGCAGAAGGAAAAGGCATCAGAAATTTGATTGTATAGAAGAGCTCACCATTCCTTCCTAGATCCTTGCAGATACTGATATTCAGATCAACAGAGTTAGCGGGGACCTTGGAGGCCATCTAGTCCAACCTCCTGCTCAAGCAGGATACCCTGCACCAGGGATGGTGAACCTCTTTTTTCCTTTGGTGCCAAAAGAGCATGCATGTGTGCTATCGTGCATGTGCAAGTGGCCACACTTATAATTCAGTGCCTGGGGAGGGCGAAAACAGCTTCCCCTACCCACCGGAGGCCCTCTGGAGACCGGAAATGGCCTGTTTCCCAACTTCCAGTGGGCCCAATAGGCTTGTATTTCACCCTCCCCAGGCTCCAAAGGCTTTCCTGGAATCAGGGGAGGGTAAAAACACCCTCCCCCATTCCCCCAGAGGCTCTCTGGAAGCCAAAAACAGCCTCCCAAAACCTCTGTGGCAGCCAAAAATCAGCTGGCCAGCACTCACGTGCACTTTGGAACTGAGCTAGGGGAACGGCTCACGTGCCAGCAGATATGGTTTCATGTGCCACCTGTGGCACCCATGCCATAGGTTCGCCATCACTGCCCGACACCATTTCTGACAAATGGCAGTCCAATCTCTTCTTGAAAGTCTCATGTGATGAAGTTCCCACAACTTCCGGAGGCAACTCTTCCATTGGTTGATTGTTCTCACTGTCAGAAAGTTCCTCCTTATTTCTAAATTGAATCTCTCCTTCTTTAGTTTACATCCATTAGTTCTTGTCTGGCCTTCAGGTGTTTCAAAGAATAGCTTGACCCCTTTCTCTTTGTGGCAGCCCCTCAAATATTGGAAGGCTGCTATCAGAGTCTCAATATTTTTTTTATAGTGCGGTGAACAAAACTGGATGCAATATTCCAGGTGCAGTTTAACTAAGGCATTATAGAGTGGTATTAGTATCTCACTTGATCTAGATTGTATCCCTCTTGTTATATACAGGCAGACGTAGTCAGGTGGCATGCAGCTCCACATCTCCAACGTTCACTCGCATCTGAGCGAGTGGACGTTATGAGCCGGTGCCTGGAGGCTGTTGGGGCCTGGATGGGTGTCAACAAACTCAAACTCAACCCAGACAAGACGGAGTGGCTGTGGGTTTTGCCTCCCAAGGACAATTCCATCTGTCCGTCCATTACCCTGGGGGAGGGAACTATTGACCCCCTCAGAGAGGGTCCGCAACTTGGGCATCCTCCTCGATCCACAGCTGACATTGGAACATCATCTTTCGGCTATGGCGAGGGGGGCGTTTGCCCAGGTTCGCCTGGTGCACCAGTTGCGGCCCTATTTGGACAGGGAGTCACGGCTCACAGTCACTCATGCCCTTATCACCTCGAGGTTCGATTACTGCAACGCTCTATACATGGGGCTACCTTTGAAAAGTGTTCGGAAACTTCAGATCGTGCAGAATGCGGCCGCGAGAGCCATCGTGGGGCTTCCTAGATTCGCCCACGTTTCTGCAACACTCCGCGGCCTGCACTGGCTGCCGATCGGTTTCCGGTCACAATTCAAAGTGTTGGTAATGACCTTTAAAGCCCTACATGGCATTGGGCCAGAATACATCTGGAACCGCCTTCTACCGCATGAATCCCAGCGGCCGATAAGGCCCCACAGAGTTGGCCTTCTCTGGGTCCCGTTGACCAAACAATGTTGTTTGGCGGGCCCCAGGGGAAGAGCCTTCTCTGTGGCGGCCCTAGCCCTCTGGAACCAACTCCCCCCAGAGATTAGAATGGCCCCCACCCTCCTTGTCTTTTGCAAATTACTTAAGACCCACCTTTGTCGCCAGGCATGGGGGAGTTAAGTTATCCTTTCCCCCTAGGCTATTACAAGTTATGCATGGTATGTTTGTGTGTATGTTTGGTTTTTTATAATAAGGGTTTTTTAGTTGTTTTTATTAATTGGATTGTTCATGTTGTTTTACCACTGTTGTTAGCCGCCCCGAGTCTGCGGAGAGGGGCGGCATACAAATCCAATTTAAATAATAATAATAATAATAATAATAATAATAATAATAATAATAATAATTATTATTATTATTATTATTATTATTATTATTATTATTATTATTATTATTATTATTTTGCTTCTGCGCATGCGCAGGAAGCAAAAACTCACAAGGGGACGTGACCAACCCTGATTGGATCCCACAACGTTATCCTGGGACCCAAGAGCGGATTGCATTTACCGCTGCCACTGATGCGCTGCTGGCGGAGCTCCGTCTCTCCGGCGTGTTCATGCACACATCAAAGCAAAATTTGGCTTCTGCGCATGCACAGCTCTGCGTCCCCGGTGTGCGTGCGAGTTGGAGTGAGATTTGGCTTCTGGGCATGCACAGGAAGCAAAATCTCGCGAGAGGACACATGGACGCGTAAGATTTCGGTGGGGTTTTTTTTGTTTTTGCGCTTGGACATAAGCAAATAAAATTACCGAAAATTGCTGAAATCTCACGTGTCCATGCATCCTCTTGCACACACACGCTTGTGACGCAGAGTTGTGCATGCAACTCTATTTTCCCTACTGGAACGCTGTCCCCTCATCCAGCCCGTACCCCAATACTGCCTATATTTGCTTTATTAGTGAATAAAAAAAGCACATCTAGACATTAACACCCACGCTGATCTCGTACTCACTGTTTTGCAATGTGTGTTCAGTGAATAAATAAACAGATTTCCTAGCAAAGAAAACAGATCTTCCAAAGGGGAACCTCCTTATTCTCCATTTCAGATGTTTTCTCCATCTCTCTTGAATAGATTTAGAAATGATCTGGTAATCCTGTCCCCTGACTCTTGCCCCTCCCCACTGCCCGCAAGGTGACTTGCCAACACAGAAGTCCACAGGATGATGAGAAAGTAATGCTTCTGGTTTGGAAAATGTGAACCGGAATCTTGGCGACTTACACGCAGAAATACCTCTTATTATTTCTCTGGCAAATCATTCACTGGGGGAATGTACTGTTTTCACTATGACGAGCGTTACTTTTCTTTTAATAACAGCAGCCATCCTCAACCCTGTAAATTAAAAAGGCTGCATCATAGAAACATAGAAACATAGAAGTCTGACGGCAGAAAAAGACCTCATGGTCCATCTAGTCTGCCTTTATACTATTTTCTGTATTTTATCTTAGGATGGATATATGTTTATCCCAGGCATGTTTAAATTCAGTTACTGTGGATTTATCTACCACGTCTGCTGGAAGTTTGTTCCAAGGATCTACTACTCTTTCAGTAAAATAATATTTTCTCATGTTGCTTTTGACCTTTTCCCCAACTAACTTCAGATTGTGTCCCCTTGTTCTTGTTCACTTTCCTATTAAAAACACTTCCCTCCTGGACCTTATTTAACCCTTTAATATATTTAAATGTTTCGATCATGTCCCCCCTTTTCCTTCTGTCCTCCAGACTATGCAGATTGAGTTCATTAAGTCTTTCCTGATACGTTTTATGCTTAAGACCTTCCACCATTCTTGTAGCCCGTCTTTGGACCCGTTCAATTTTGTCCATATCTTTTTGTAGGTGAGGTCTCCAGAACTGAACACAGTATTCCAAATGTGGTCTCACCAGCACTCTATATAGCGGGATCATAATCTCCCTCTTCTTGCTTGTTATACCTCTAGCTATGCAGCCAAGCATCCTACTTGCTTTCCCTACCGCCTGACTGCACTGTCCACCCATTTTGAGACTGTCAGAAATCACTACCCCTAAATCCTTCTCTTCTGAAGTATTTGCTAACACAGAGCTGCCAATACAATACTCAGATTGAGGATTCCTTTTCCCCAAGTGCATTATTTTACATTTGGAAACATTAAAGTGCAGTTTCCATTGCTTTGACCATCCATGCAATATGTTAAGCCTCCTTATTTATGAGATGTTTGTGACTGTAAGTACAGTGACCCATTAAAAATGGGCTACGTCAGTAACATAAATGCAACTTTGCAGCGCCTGTTTTATTTTGTTTATTTAATAGCAGGGATGCAGAAGGTGAGGCTCCCAGGTCCCAAGGCATTCTTCAAAGGAGATGACTCTAAAAGGCTGAGATAACTGGTATTTTTGTTTCGCAGGCTGTCACCTTTCCTCTTTTATAATACAGATTGTAATTTTTTTTAAAGGCGAAAATTAGGGGCCAGGGCAGAGGTATGTTTAAAAGCAGTATCCGGTTCCTACTGCACAGGTTGTAGACCGACCCTCAACTAACTCATGCAATTTTCCCCCACCCACCCACACATACACCAGCAGTTCACCAGGTAGTACCCTACGAGACTAGACTTTCAATCCTGGGCCTAGGAAGTTTAGAACTAAGACGCCTTAAACAAGATCTAAGTATTGCCCATAAGATCATATGCTGCAACGTCCTGCCTGTCGGTGACTATTTCAGCTTCAACCACAACAACACAAGAGCACACAACAGATTTAAACTTAATATTAACCGCTCCAAACTTGACTGTAAATATATGACTTCAGTAAACGAGTTGTCGAGGTGTGGAACTCATTACCGGACTCCATAGTGTCATCCCCAAACCCCCAATACTTTACCCTTAGATTATCTACGGTTGACCTATCCAGATTCCTAAGAGGTCAGTAAGGGGCGAGTACAAGTGCACTAGAGTGCCTTCCATCCCCTGTCCTATTGCTCTCCTATATCTCCTATACCTTTCTTCTATTCCTATATCTCTTCTTCTATTCTTTCATTGATATGTTCTATTACTATATCTTCTTTTCTATTATTTCTTAGATATATTTTACTATGAGTATCTCCTCTATAACCTTCATCATGTATTTTTACTATGTGTATATAGATATATACCCACTAAAACCCTCATTGTGTATTGGACTAACTAACTAACTAACTAACTAACTAACTAACTAACTAACTAAATAAATAAATAAACAAACAAACAAACAAACAAACAAACAAACAAACAAACTGGAGCTATGCGCGTAGCGTCGGTTCTCTGGCGTCCCAGCAAGGTTTTGCTTCTGTGCATGCATCTGATTCCATCAATAGACACATTGATTGACAATCAGCCTATAAACCCTCAGAATCCTGTCAGGCCCCAGCCGTGCTTTGAGTTAGAGACTTTGGCCTGCCACAATTAGAGTAGTCCTGTGGGAATTGGGGAGAGGTGGTTTATTTATTTATTTTGTCAAGCACGTATTGGTGGTATACCAAGATATAACTTAGGGACCGCCTTCTGCCGCACGAATCCCAGCGACCGATTAGGTCCCACAGAGTTGGCCTTCTCCGGGTCCCGTCGATGAAGCAATGCCGTCTGGCGGGACCCAGGAGAAGAGCCTTCTCTGTAGTGGCCCCAGCCCTCTGGAATCAACTCCCTCCAGAGATCAGGACTGCCCCCACCTTCCTTGCCTTTCGCAAACTCCTAAAAACCCACCTCTGCTGCCAGGCATGGGGAAATTGATTCCCCTGGGCCGTCCTGTTTTATGTATGGTTTGTTTGGGTTGTATGATTGTTTTTAAATTAAAGGTTTTAACTGTTCTGTTTTTAATCATTGGATTTGTATTGTGTATTGTTGTTGTGAGCTGCTCCGAGTCTTCGGAGAGGGGCGGCATACAAATCTAAATAATAGTAATAATAATAATAATAATAATAATAATAATAATAATAATAATAATACGATATTTATATACATGATACTAATAAGAGAGAAACATTAGGACAGGGGACGGAAGGCAACGCTGGTGCACTTATGCACGCCTCTTACATGAGGGCATGACGTGGATAAATACTAGCCACAATAAATTCCTTCCAGAAGATTCAAGGTCATCCTTTGTTCAGCACCAGCCGGAAGTACAGGGGTGGTCCATGGACGTTCAGAGAAACCAGAGTGGTCCATGTGATGAACTGGTGGGTGTGGGGATGAGGGATGAAGCTTAACCTGGGTAGAGAATTGTACGAACAGTTAATATCGATTTGGCTACAGTTGCATCCTACACAGCTCTGTTAATAAATTGGAACTTGGGAGAAGGTCAAGGTTTGGACTCTGATTTATTTCTTGGATGTTTATTGGGACGCTGACACCAAATGAACCACAGTCAACCAGAGACAAGACTGACCCTCAGCTAACTCATGCAGTTCCCCCCCCCCACATACACACATACACCAGCAGTTCACTTCCCAACAACTCTGACCTGAAATAATCACAATACCCATCACAAGATTCACAGCTGACTCATCACAACACCTGAAGCCCTTATCAACAGAACCCTGACACTGACATCCCCTAAACTCCACTGAAGACCTAACGAAATGTTCGGAAATCAACCCCCAGCTTGGAGAACGAACCTTTACCCTCAGAGTTAAGTCAGTCCAAGTTGAATTCCATTGACTCTTATCTATCACCAATTTCCTTTTATCATTAGTAGTTCAGATTCTTGCTTAAGCTTGCAATAAATCTTTATATTCATTTGAACTGCCTGGATTTCCTGATTTCCGGTGCTTGACAATAGGCTTTCTGTTGTTTCATGACATTTATTTATTCATTCATTCATTCATTCATTCATTCATTTATTAGATTTGTATGCCGCCCCTCTCCATAGACTCGGGGCGGCTAACAACAATAATTAGACAATATAAACAAATCTAATATTTAAGTTTAAGTTAAATTAAAAAATATACATAATATACATACCATATAAGGCGCACTGGAGTGTAAGACGCATCTTAGTTTTTGGGGAGGAAAATAGGGAAAAGAATCTGCTTACCAGGTGTTGTGGTTAGCTCTGGCCCAGCTCCTGCCCCAAGGACTGTGGATGTGGGGGAGACATCCACATGCCGCAGGCCTGTTTTGCCCTCGGTGGAATCTGCTAATGAAGGCTCCTCTGACCAAGAAGACATGAGTGACAGGGAGGAGGAGAGTGTGGCAGACAGCTCAGAAGGAGATCAATTATCTAGCTCCTCCTTGGATTCAGAACAAGAGTTAATGATACAGCCACGCATGCGGAGAGCGATGGATAGGCAGCAACAACTGAGAAATTATTATCAAAGCAAATGAGGCCACCTGTGGTTGGGTGGGGCTGTGGTAATTAGTGAGGTTGCTATAAAGAGCAGCGTGTGGGTTTGGCCATTGTGGAGGATTATCTGATCATTGTGTTTCGTGCCTGCCTTGCTGACTTAGACCTTGGTGTGTTGCTTTCCCCCCGCTTTGAAACTAAAGCAGGGCAAAGTGTGTTTCACTTTGTGAAAGAAGAAGGACTGTGAATTGCCTCACAGCTGCAAGCTAAGTATCTCAGAACCAATAAGGGACTTGTACCAATTACCAGTTTGTTTGGAGACCAGTGCTCTTTGCTATACAAAAAGAGGGCTTGGTTTAAGTGGATTTTTGTTATAAAGAACATTGTTTTGAATTTTCAAACCTGTGTGTGTCTGAAATTTGTATCTGCATTTTCGGGAGGATTCTGCCAGAGAGCTTGACAGAACACCAAGTATTCATTTGGTTAGTGTCCTTAGTCTGGTCACCTTCTGCATATTATTTTATCCCCTGGCTAAGGGTTTAAAAAAAACTTTATTCTGAGAGAGTAACAATGAAAGAGCTTGCAAGCTGGTAAGAGCTGGGAACATCATTAGCACCTCGAAAGAAACAATTGAAGCAAGTAGAGCAATGGAAAAAACCCTGCAAAGACTTAGGGCTTGGAAAACATTCTTTGCAGAGATTAACAATAAAAGAGCTTGCAAGCCGGGAAGAGCTGGGAATATTGTTAGCAGCTAATTAGGGCTGAAAAGAAAAAAAGCTACATTCAGAGTATAAGGCGCACCCTAATTATCAGCCTCTTTTAGGGAGGAAAAAAGTGCATCTCATACACTGAAAAATACGGTAAGCACATCTAACATAATTGGTTTCATTTCTTCCTCCAAGTATGGTGTTTACTGTAAAGTCCCATCCATGTTTTTTAAAGAATTTTTGCAAAATAGATGAAGAGAATGAAGACTAATTCCTAGGAGGTGGGAGAGAGGCCAAGGCAGGAGTCCCTGACAATGGGAAGTAGTAGATGCTTGGAACAAACTTCCAGCAGATGTGGTAGATAAACCCACAGTAACTGAATTTAAACATGCCTGGGATAAACATATATACAATCTAAGATAAAATACAGGAAATAGTATAAGGGCAGACTAGATGGACCATGAGGTCTTTTTCTGCTGTCAATCTTCTATGTTTCTATGGGAAGCTATTCCCTGTGCAACTTCAAGGAAATATTTGCAAGGTTTTAACTGGGAAACCTTATGCAAGATCTACACTGTCGTGGGGATACTTGAGACTTCAGCTCGGTCAAATATCCTCAGTTGCATTAAAACCGTTTTTGAAAATTCATCTTTTTAGTCTAGAATGTTCCTCTATCTTGCTGCTTCTCCCCCCCCCCCCCCCACGCCTCCCGGTATGAATTACTCAGACTCAACAGATTATGGAATATTTGATGTGCAGCATGTTGGAAATTCAATATTGCTCATCCTTTTAGACAAGGAGGAATTATTTTGTGATTAATAGCAAGCGCTCAGCCAAGATATTTTTAGAAAATGCCTCGCGATGATCCTGGTAGGTTCATTCCCAGCTTAACGCTCATGACTTCACCCTCAGAAATAAGATTTGCTTGAGAAATGAAAACTAGAGCATCCATAGTGGGTGGATAATTCACACGTATCTGGATTGGAGTTTGGTAATCAAAAGTGATTCTATCAATTGCGTCAGTTTGGGTGGCCAGCTCCAGAAACATAGAAACATAGAAGACTGACGGCAGAAAAAGACCTCATGGTCCATCTAGTCTGCCCTTATACTATTTCCTGTATTTTATCTTACAATGGATATATGTTTATCCCAGGCATGTTTAAATTCAGTTACTGTGGATTTACCAACCACGTCTGCTGGAAGTTTGTTCAAAGGATCTACTACTCTTTCAGTAAAATACTATTTTCTCACCTTGCTTTTGATCTTTCCCCCAACTAACTTCAGATTGTGTCCCCTTGTTCTTTTGTTCACTTTCCTATTAAAAACACTTCCCTCCTGAACCTTATTTAACCCTTTAACATATTTTAAACATGTTTCGATCATGTTCCCCCTTTTCCTTCTCTCCTCCAGACTATACAGATTGAGTTCATTATGTCTTTCCTGATACGTTTTATGCTTAAGACCTTCCACCATTCTTGTAGCCCGTCTTGTAGCCAGAGTTTGCGATAAGCCAGACCTTAGAGTTCAAGTAGTTTTAATATAAAACAGACTGTGTGTTCCATCTAAACAATGCCATCAAGAGTTGAAAGAGAGGTAAAGAGGGAAGTAGAAACAGAAGGGATTCTGGACAGGTGATAAAAGTGATGTAGGAAGAAGAGAGGTGGTGCTATTGTGTGGGTGCAGAGCTGGTGGGCGGAGTTAAGCACATCATAAGCTTAGAGTTGTTACGTTCCTATCACAAGTCCAATCCCTCTTGAATGCCGCTCTTCTCCTTAGACTCAGGGCGGCTTACAACATGTTAGCAATAGCCCTTTTTAACAGAGCCAGCATATTGCCCCCACAATCCGGGTCCTCATTTTACCCACCTCGGAAGGATGGAAGGCTGAGTCAACCTTGAGCCTGTGATGAGATTTGAACTGCTGACCTGCAGATCTACTGTCGGCTTTAGTGGCCTGCACCACAGCCCTCTACCCGCTGCACCACCCCGGTTTAAATTCAGTTACTGTGGATTTACCAACCACGCCTGCTGGAGGTTTGTTCCAAGCATCTACTACTCTTGCAGTCAAATAATATTTTCTCACGTTGCTTCTGACCTTTCCCCCAGCTAACCTCAGATTGTGCCCCCTTGTTCTGGGGCTGGGACACGCTCGTCTCTAAGCTTCCCCACAACGCCAGTTGATGATCTACTGATCATTGGCACCGTTCGTTCTCTTCCGCAGGCTTCCTGCTACACAATAGGGGCGTGCATAGGGGCACCATTGTGCCTACCATCCCTGTCCTATTGTCTACTTTTTATCATTACTTATCTAATGTTTAATATGTACAAATTATCACCCTATAATTGTTTGACAAATAAATAAATAAAATAAATAAAACAATAGTAATACCAACTTTCCCTGTGAGAGTTACATGCCTTGTAACCTTACTTTCCAGATAACTTCATAGATCATAATTTAATAGATCAAGTTTTGACAGGCGGCTAAACTCATTGCTCCAGCTCTCTGTTGAAACTTCAATCGCAACAACACAAGAGCACACAACAGATTCAAACTTAATATTAACCGCTCCAAACTTGACTGTAAAAAATATGACTTCAGCAACCGAGTTGTCGAAGCGTGGAACTCATTACCGGACTCAGTAGTGTCAACCCCTAACCCCCAACATTTCTCCCTTAGACTATCCACGATTGACCTCTTTAGAGGTTCCTTCGAGGTCAGTAAGGGGCGTGCATAAGTGCACCAGTGTGCCTTCCATCCCCTGTCCAATTGTCTCTCCTTATCTCATTTATCTTTTCTTCCTTTCAAATATGTTCACCTATACTTTTATATCTTTTCTTCTATTCTTTTCTTTACTTATATTATTACATATCTTTCTTGTTGTGGTTCAGCCTGAGGAAGATCAAACACCAGCTGCGTCTCTGCTGGCTCCATGCCCGGAGGAGGCTGAGAGCGAAGAGGAGGGGTCTGGGCAGTCGGACGGGGGAGATTACAGTCAGGAATGTGACGAGGAAGAACAGCAAAGGAGCCCCGGGGAGGGACCCTCCCCAGCCAGTAGCTTAGAGTCTTTGGAGTCATTAGGTGACGAAGCACAAGCTGTCATTGACATGCGACAGAGATGTCTAGATCAAAGGAAGGATCAATTGAAGAAATATTATCAGCATTGAATAAGGAACACCAGGGCTTGGGTGTGGTCCTCATTAGCAGGGAAGGGTCTATAAGGCAGGCAAACTCTTGAAGCCGTGTGGAGTGTTATCAGATTGGAGTTGCTATAACCTGCATTGTTTCTCGGCGTTTCTGTTCCTGGCTCGTGGCCCAGCAGTCTTGAAGACCCGTGGGAGGTGTATGTCTGTTATCTACAGCCTCGTCTTGGCAGCAAGGATCCTATATTTATGTTCCAGTGTTTTCCTGCTTTGTAAGGACATTTTCTGTTGGCTTTGTTTCTCTTTACATTTATAAAATTGTATTTGGATTCTACCGGTGTGTCTGGCTTATCTTTTTGGGTTGGTCATAGCTTCCGGAGTGACCCAGACAGAACATTTCTCTTCAATGTGTATTATGTATTGGACAAAATAAATAAATAAATATAAACAAACAAACAAATAAATAAACAAATAAACAAATAAATAAAACTTGCCTCCTTCTGTAGCCTCTGCCCATCAGACATTACAGGGAAAACAATTGGTGGATAGTTCCTCCCACTGGCAGGGAAATCCACCAATCCCTGCACCTTAATTTACCCCGCAGTAAACTGTAATAACAGCACCACTCAGTGACCCAGTCAACAATGATAATTAGAAAGATTTTTTTTTCTTTTGATCTGTTTTATGCTACCCCTCAGGCTGCCTGAGGTCTGTCTGGTTATGCCCTTAGAAAAGTATCCATTGTTGCTCCTGCTCTGGGTTTTTTTCCATCTCTTACTTCCCGTGACCTGAGGCTTATTGGAAAGAGGACAGGAAAGAGAGGAAATAATATGGGGTTTTTTTGTGGATTGCCTGAAAGGCTGCAATAGTCATCTGAATGGAGCTTGCATTAGTAGCTACAGCAGCAAATGCAGTCTTTCTCATTCAACTACGCCTTCTTAAGAAATCAGCCCACTGCCTAGGGGGTGATGTATACTGTAGTCCCATTAAGCACGTAGTAGTAGACGCATAGTAGGTCAACATGCATTTGCTTTGTTGTTGTTGTTCTTAGGAGGCAGTGGGTGGGGTGAGGCACAATTACGGTGCTGGATTTTGTGCTTTTGTAAAGCTTGGTGGAGGGATTTTTTTTTTTAAAACTCCTCTAATATTACAAGATGTAAAATGGAGTATAATTATAGCCTCCCAGAGATCTCAGCCTTTTGCCTCCAGCCAGGGTAATTAATAGAATACAACATTTCCTTGATAAGCCCAACAGGATAATATGAAAGTGCCTCTTTTCAGCTTTTGATTTCTACAAGAGAGGCAGTTTAAACAAGGAAGAAAGATCAATTGTCTTTATATTTTATTAGGGTAAATTAGCAAAGAAACCCTTTTGTGCCGACAAGGAAGATGTAAGTACTTAAAAGAGACATCTGTTACAGCCACCAAAGAGAGTATTTATTCATCGGGGTTTTGGGAAGTTATAAAGGGAAACAGATTTTAAAGATTGGTTCTGACCTCTACGCCTCCCATATGGCTACTATACATCTCTTGAAATATAAGCATAGCTTTTATTATAGTTTGGAATGCTATATGTTTATTTTCGTCTTCTCTTCTATTGATAGTATATCTATCTATCTATCTATCTATCTATCTATCTGTCTGTCTGTCTGTCTGTCTGTCTGTCTGTCTGTCTGTCTGTCTGTCCGTCCGTCCGTCCGTCCGTCCGTCCGTCCGTCCATCCATCCATACATACATACATCTATCTTGTAAGCCACCCTGAGTCTGTGGAGAAGGGTGCCATAGAAATCCAAATAAGTAAGTAAAAAAGTAAAAAAATAAAAAAGTAAATAAGTAAATAAGTAAGTAAGTAAGTAAATAAATAAATAAGTAAGTAAGTAAGTAAGTAAGTAAGTAAGTAAGTAAGTAAGTAAGTAAGTAAATAAGTAAATATCCACCCGCCCATCCATCCATCCATCCATCCATCCATCCATCCATCATCTATGTCAGGGTTCCAAATAATATACCCATAGCAAATTGGAAGACTGATGAAAACCAAATCTAAAGGCTCCCATGGTTGTCATCTAATTAAAAATAAAAGTTTCCCCCTTTTTCAAACAATTAGTCACATGGTCCAATCAAGATACTGTCCAGTTGCTTGGAAACTTCCCTCCCTTCAGCCACCTCTGCTTGGTTCTGAGGGGAAACTATTTTGTTTTGGCTATACAACCACAGCTATCTCTATTTCACCCTCCTCGTCCCTCATCACCACAGTGTCAACACTGAAGCCTCCAAGATGGCTTCAGTCAGGCCAGCTTCAAATTCAAAGTTTGCTCTCTCTCTCTCTCTCTCTCTCTCTCTCTCTCTCTCTCTCTCTCTCTCTATATATATATATATATATATATATATATATATATATATCCATCCATCTCTCTCTCTCTCTATCTCTCTCTCTCCATCCATCCATCCATTTATTGGGATTTGGATTTATTTAGATGCCGCCCAACTCCCAAGGGACTCTGGGCAACTCACAACCAGAAAATAACACATACTACGTAATATTGCAACCCTTAAAACAATTTAAAACCAACAATTAAAACCGTTAAATGGCCAGATTTTGATGGTATACCATCTGTTCAATGGTCCCAAGGCTGTCAGAAAAGCCAAGTCTTTCCGGCTTTCTAGAAGGCCAGTAAGGTGGGGGGCAGTCCAGATCTCGGGCGGCAGCTGGTTCTAAAGAGTTGGAGCAGCCACAGAGAAGTCCCTCCCCTGTGGACCCGCCAGGCGACACTGTTTAGGACCTGACAAGACCCGGAGAAGACCAACTCTGTGGACCCTTATCGGTTGCTGGGAGCTTTGTGGTAGATATTCTTCTAAGAATTTCTTGTGGGGGGTGGGAAATCTTAAACTCAGTGTCTCTTTTCTTGGAAGAAATGTGGCACATACTTACCCAGAAGCTTGCAATCTTTTTTTAAAAAAAATTTAAAGCACGGTTTCTTAACACTGGCAATTTTAAGATGTGTGGATTTCAATGCACAGCTCGCTAGACCATTTCCTGCCGACTTTGCTGGAATTTGCTCACTGCTGGAGATGGTTGACAGGATAAGATCATCTCGTGCCATCTCTGTCTCTTTGGTTCTAGTTTTTATACAGTTTTTCAAGCGTTCATTGGTTTTACATTTATAAATCGGATTTATATTTTATTCTTTGTAAGCTGCCCAGAGTCGCCTTATTGAGGAGATAGCATTTAGACTTATATACCGCTTCATTGTGCTTTTACAGCCCTCTCCAAGCGGTTTACAGAATCAGCACATCACCCCCGACAATCTGGGTCCTCATTTTACCCACCTCGGAAGGATGGAAGGATGCAATAAACCTAGAGGCGGTGAGGGTTTTAGTGGGTATATATATATGTATCACATGTTTTTTGCTGAAATTTTTTAAAATTAAGGGAGACTAGGATGGCACCATTTCAGCCTTGTTCTGGCCTCATCAGCTAGCCACACCCTTACTGGGATTTGATCCGGCAGCTTCTACCTTGTAAGGCAGAGAATTAACAGCTGAGCCACCAGACCTGATCCTTTCATAGATACATACAGAATATAGTTGTCGGCTATGAATAAAATTAACTGCCTTGAAATGTCCCTGGGTTGGGCCTAGAGGCAAAAAGGAGCTGTGATGTTCCTTCAATATACCAGGGTGATTAAAAAAACCCAAAAAACAAAAAAAACATACACACACACACACACACACACACACAGTAAAATACATGATGAAGCTTATAGAGGAGATACTCATAGTAAAATATATCTAAGAAAGAATAGAAAAGAAGATATAGTAATAGAACATATCAATGAAAGAATAGAAGAAGAGATATAGGAATAGAAGAAAGGTATAGGAGATATAGGAGAGCAATAGGACAGGGGACGGAAGGCACTCTAGTGCACTTGTACTCGCCCCTTACTGACCTCTTAGGAATCTGGATAGGTCAACCGTAGATAATCTAAGGGTAAAGTTGGGGGTTTGGGGATGACACTATGGAGTCCGGTAATGACAACTCGGTTACTGAAGTCATATTTTTTACAGTCAAGTTTGGAGCGGTTAATATTAAGCTTGAATCTGTTGCGTGCTCTTGTGTTGTTGTGGTTGAAGCTGAAGTAGTCGCCGACAGGCAGGCAGGACGTTGCAGCATATGATCTTGTGGGCAATACTTAGATCTTGTTTAAGGCGTCTTAGTTCTAAGCTTTCTAGGCCCAGGATTGAAAGTCTAGTCTCGTAGGGTATTCTATTTCTATTCCCCGAAAATAAGACCCTGTCTTATATTTTTTGAACCCAGAAATAAGTGCTTGGCCTTATTGCTATGCACTCAAAAGCCCAATTGGGCTTATTATCAGGGGATGTCATATTTTGAGGGAAACACGGTATGCTAATTTATTACGGCTCCCTCCTTACCTGGTTCTTCACGATCCAAAGTAATTTCTGTCTCAAAATGAGAAAAGCACAGCCTACAGCGTCATTTCCTGCTGTATCACTGGCTTTCCTGGAATTTGCTTTGTCAGCATAAGAAATCACACAAGATCAGGAATAGATTGGAAATAGCCCAGGTGTGCCTCTATAAGGCTTAAGTGGGTGATTAGACACAGGCAAAGAAAAAAGGAAAAAAGTGAATGAATGCTAAACTACAGGAAATACCAGAGAAAGGTTGGCCAGAACGAGGGGTAAAGCTGCAGCAGCTGATCAAATATACCGGTAATTGATGTTTTTTAAAAAAAGATTCTCTGAGTAAGCTGGGATAAAAGCCAATGAACCCTAAGCCTGGCCCAGAGATTTATTTAGCGCTCAGTCCAAAGATTATTTCCAATTTAAGCCTTCCACTCTTAAGGCAGAGCACAGAACCTGCCAGGAATTGAAAGATAAAATGGAAAATTTGCACAAGAGGATGCCACAATCAGATATTTATTCCTCACCTTTTCCATAATAGCGACCGGTCAGGTCCCACAGAGTCGGCCTTCTCCAGGTCCCGTGAGCCAGACAATGTGGTCTGGTGGGGCCTAGGGGAAGAGCCTTCTCTGTGGCGGCCCCAGCCCTATGAAATGAGCTCCTTTCAGAGATCCGTACTGCCCTCACTCTCCCTGCCTTCCGTAAACATTTAAAGACCCACCTCTGCCAGCAGGCTTGGGGCCATTGAAATGTTAACACCTTGCCCCACCAATGTTAACACCTTGCCCCACCCAATGAATGAATATGCGATGGATGATGGATGAATGTGTTGTTAACTTTTAATTATGGGGATTTTAATATGTAATGTTATTTAGATTTCTACATGCCGTGAGTCCCAGGAGAAGAGCGGCATGGAAATCAATCAATCAAACAAACAAACAAACAAACACACACACACACAAAAACAAACAAACAAACAAATATCTATACCAGGATATACACTGTATATGATTGAAACATTTAAATATGTTAAAGGGTTAAATAAGGTCCAGGAGGGAAGTGTTTTTAATAGGAAAGTGAACACAAGAACAAGGGGACACAATCTGAAGTTAGTTGGGGGCAAGATCAAAAGCAACATGAGAAAATATTATTTTACTGAAAGAGTAGTAGATCCTTGGAACAAACTTCCAGCAGACATGGTAGATAAATCCACAGTAACTGAATTTAAACATGCCTGGGATAAACATATATCCATCCTAAGATAAAATACAGAAAATAGTATAAGGGCAGACTAGATGGACCATGAGGTCTTTTTCTGCCGTCAGACTTCTATGTTTCTATGTAACAAACAGATAGATAGATAAATAGATAGATAGATAGATAGATAGATAGATAGATAGAAAGAAAGATAGATAGATAGATAGAAAGATAGATAGATAGATAGATGATAGATAGATAGATAGAAAGATAGATTGATAGAAAGATAGATAGATAGAAAGAAAGATAGATAGATAGATAGATAGATAGAAAGATAGATAGATAGATAGAAATATAGATAGATAGATAGATAGATAGATAGATGATAGATAGATAGATAGATAGAAAGATAGATAGATAGATAGATAGATAGAAAGATAGATAGATAGATAGATAGATGATAGATAGATAGATAGATAGATAGATTGAAAGATAGATAGATAGATAGAAAGATAGATAGATAGAAAGATAGATTGATAGAAAGATAGATAGATAGAAAGAAAGAAAGAAAGAAAGATAGATAGATAGATGATTGATAGATAGATAGATAGAAAGATAGATTGATAGAAAGATAGATAGATAGAAAGAAAGATAGATAGATAGATAAATAGAAAGATAGATAGATAGAAAGATAGATAGATAGATAGATGATAGATAGATAGATAGATAGATAGAAAGATAGATAGATAGATAGATAGAAAGATAGATAGATAGATAGATAGATGATAGATAGATAGATAGATAGAAAGATAGATAGATAGAAAGATAGATAGATAGAAAGATAGATTGATAGAAAGATAGATAGATAGAAAGAAAGAAAGATAGATAGATAGATAAATAGATAGATAGATAGATAGATAGAAAGATAGATAGATAGAAAGATAGATAGAAAGAACGAAAGAAAGATAGATAGATAGATAGATGATAAATAGATAGATGATAGATAGATAGATAGAAAGATAGATAGATAGATAGATAGATAGAAAGATAGATAGATAGATAGATAGATAGATAGATGATAGATAGATAGATAGATAGATAGAAAGATAGATAGATAGATAGATAGATAGAAAGATAGATTGATAGAAAGATAGATAGATAGAAAGAAAGAAAGATAGATAGATAGATAAATAGATAGATAGATAGATAGAAAGATAGATAGAAAGAAAGAAAGATAGAAAGATAGATAGATAGAAAGATAGATAGAAAGAAAGAAAGATAGATAGAGAGATAGAAAGATAGATAGATAGATAGATAGATAGATAGATAGATAGAAAGAAAGAAAGATAGAGAGATAGAGAGAGAGAGATAGATAGATAAATAAATAATTTAATTTCTCAAAAAACAGGGAAGTGCCTTCCCAAGTGTTTCCCATTTCTTTCTTTCTCCTGTGGGGTGAGCAGTGATGGGCTCCTACGGGTACGGTCAGGTACGCAGAACTGGTAGAAATTTTTTGATCCCCCCCCCCCCTTTTCCCTTCTGGGCTCTGGATATGCTTTATGTGAATGAGGTTGAATGTATATAGTAATTTTAGAAGAGCTGTGTGTGCATGTGTGTGTATACATATGCATATAGTTTATATAGTAGGTAATGTATATTTTTGTGTGCCTCTGTGTAATACGTATGTACACATATGGCATATATGCATAGAATTAAATAGTATATTTTGGACGTTCAGTAATAGTAAATAGGTAGGGAAATTGTATCTCTTTGAGGCAAGGAGAGGCCAGGCACCCTAACCCAAACTTGAAAATTGAAACTCTGGAAAAGGTGCAAAAAAGAGCAACCAAGATGATTAAGGGATTGGAAACCAAGACTTACGAAGAGAGACTGCGGGAACTGGGCATGGATAGCCTAGAGAAAAGGAGGGCCAGAGCGGACATGATAGCAGTCTACAGGTATACGAGGGGATGTCACAGAGAGGAGGGGATCACTTTATTCTCCAGGGCACCAGAGGGCCGGACGAGGAACAACGGCTGGAAGCTGACCAAGGAGAGATTCAACATGGAGATAAGGAGGAACTTCCTGATGGTCAGAGCGATCAACCAATGGAACAACCTACCAGCGGACATTGTGAACTCCAACACTCTGGACATTTTTAAGAGAAGATTGAACTGCCACTTGACTGGTGTGCTATAGGGTTCCTGCTTGGGCAGGGGGTTGAACTTGATGGCCTTCATGGTCCCTTTCAACTCTAACAATAAATAAATAAATAAAACCCTTGACGTGAGTGATGTCAAATTGGCCACTTTTAAGCCAGTCACATGACCTTTAAGCCAGCCCCGTCACATAATCGTCTAGCCACTCCCACCTGGTCACATGGCCTGCAAGCCACACCCACAAAATAAGCCATGCTCACAGTGTGGTAGTAAAATTTTTTGCAGCCTTTCCCTCGGGGTGTGGTATCTTTTACATGGTAGTTGTCCAGTCTGCAGCAATTTTTCATGCCTCCCAAAGTTATTCCCACCTGCTATTATACTATCAGAAGTGTTTATAAGAAGGAGTATCAAAATATGCAAAGCCATCAATCAAATGTCCAGATTTTTTAAAAAATACTGGTGATCCCCTGGTCTGATCCCTTCAGAACTCTTCTTAGATTCTTAAACCTGTTAGCCAAATCTGTATATGTTCTGCCAAATTGTTTCTTTCATGATTGCAAATCAAGGAGGGATCACCTGGTGTCCCACTTTCCATTTATGTTCTGCCGCCATTATGCACATGAAAGCCTTAAATCTGGAATAAGCAAAGGCCTTTGGAACCATTTATGCTAATGACTATGATAAGGTGTCTAACAGCCCTGGAAAGTCCCATGCCTTTAATTATAAAGATATCTAGGTATATATAAATAATCCAGATTGTTGACCTTAAAGGCACTGCCCTTTTACCTCTTGTCTATTACTCGTGACTCTTTTCTTCTCTGCCTGTTTTTAATCCCATTTTTTTTTTGCCAGTTAATTGTTTTTGAAGTTCGCTGTTGTTTGATATGTAAACATTGAGCTATATTTTTTTTGCTGCCTGGGCCGAGCTATGTGTGTAGCGATCCTGCCAGCGGAGTTCTTAGCTGGCCTTAATTCTGGTGCTCCAGCAAGGTCAGACATGATACGTCTGGATAATGTTTTATCAGCTGAGAAACCTTCAGTTTTTGGCTTCGTAACTTTTGTCCGACAGCCAGCTAGCATAATTCTTCTCCTCTTTCACTTATGTCTTTCATATGCCTGAATCTCTACAACTGAACACTATCACATATGCGTAGGCACCAGTAATGGGCTCCTATGGCCTACGGGTATGCAGAAAATTTTTGAATTTTTTTCTTTTTTTCCCTTCTGGGTTCGGGGTATGTTTTTTACCTATCACAGTAAATGAGGTTGAATGTGTATAATTTTAGAAGAGCTCTGTGTGTGTGTGTGTGTGTGTGTGTGTGTGTACATACCCATACAGTTTATATAGTAGATAATGTATATTTTTGTTTGTTTGTTTGTGTGTTGATTGATTGATTGATTGAATTTGTATGCCGCCCCTCTCCGTAGACTCGGGGCGGCTAACAGCAGTAATAAAAACAGCATAGAACAATCCAGTATTAAAACAGTTAAAAACCATTATTATAAAACCAAACATACAGACAGACATACCATGCATAAAATTGTAAAGGCCTAGGGGGAAAGAGTATCTCAGTTCCCCCATGCCTGGCGGCAGAGGTGGGTTTTAAGAAGCTTACGAAAGGCAAGGAGGGTGGGGGCAATTCTAATCTCTGGGGGGAGTTGGTTCCAGAGGGCCGGGGCCGCCACAGAGAAGGCTCTTCCCCTGTGTGCCTGTGTGTGATATGTATGTACACATATGGCATATATACATAAAATTAAATTCAGTGGTACCTCAGTTAATGAACACAATCCATTCCGGAAGGTTGGTTGTTAACTGAAATGGTCGTTAACCGAAACAATTTTCCCCATAGGAAATAAAGGAAATGGATTTAAGTGGTTTCCAGCCTTTATTTCTTATGGGGAAAATTGATCCCTCGTTTATCAGGGGTGTTCCGTTCCAGAATCACCCGTGGTAAAGGATTTTTTTTCTCTCCCCCCCCCATTGTTCCTCACTCCCCCCCCCCTCCTTACCTCTTTACCTCTTGTCTCTCTGCCTTCGTCTCCTCGGCAGGCAGGCGCTAAGTTTGCTGGTCCTATGGGGGCTTTTCTTTGAGGAAAGCGGCGGCTGCGGGCCCCATAGTTCCCTCTAAGCTGAGCAGTGAGCAATCGCTCACTTAAAAATCATCATCAACTCAGAGTTTTCCAAACCTGCCCAGAAGCCGAGAGGGAAAGAGTGAGAGGGAAGGAGAGAGAGAGGTAGAGAGGAAGAGAGAGAAACAGATAGAAAAAAGAGAGGAAGGAAAAGAGAAAGAAAAAGAATGGGAGTAAGGAAGAGAGAAAGAACATCAAAATCTAGTTTGAAACTAGCTCAACTATTTAAGTGGCATTTTGATATTGATAGAGTTGCCCTATTATGAGCTCACTGTTATAGACACACAGTACAGTATTTTATTTTGAAATTCTCTGAGGCAAAACAGGGTGGGGTTTTTGTTTGTTTGTTTGTTTGTTTGTTTGTTTGTTTATCTATCTATCTATCTATCTATCTATCTATCTATCTATCTATCTATCTATCTATCTATTATTTCTGTGCCACCCAGTCCCGAAGGGACTGCCGCTCAGACACGATACTTTTCCGCCCACCCACCCCCCCAAAAAAATTAGAGGGAACACTGGCTGCGGCTTCTTTTCAAGGACAGTGGCGGCGGCAGCGGCGGGGGCTTGGGCATGGACGTGATGTTCCTGGCGCTCTGTCCCTCAAAAGGAAGCTGCCGGAGCTGCCGCTGCCACCAGCTGGTCCTGGTGGCGGTGGCTCCATCAGCTTCCTTTCGAGGAATAGCAGCACTGGGAACATCATGTCCATGCCCAGGCCCCCAGGCCTTCGCCGCTGCTACTGTCCTCAAAAAGAAGCCGCCGCTGGTGCTGCCGCTGGCGTCCTCAAAGAGAAGGCACCGCCAGGACCAGCAAACTCAGCGCCTGCTTCATCATAGCCGAAGCGACACTTTGCTGCTACTCTGGTGAGGGGACGAAGGCAGAGAGGCAAGAGGTAAAGAGGAAAGGAGAGGGCGGGAGTGAAGGACAATGGGTGTAACTTTTTGAATAATAACCAAAAATGTCTGTTCGGTATCTGAATTTTTGTTCGGTATCCGAAGCAAAATTTTGTCGAAATGTTTGGTTGTTATCCGAAAAGTATGCTAACCAAGGCATTCATTATCTGAGGTATCACTGTAGTATATTTTGGATGTTCTGTAATAGTAAATAGATAGGGAAATTGTATCTCTTTGAGGCGAGGAGAGGTCAGGCACCCTAACCCAAACTCTTGACATGAGTGACATCAAGTTGGCCATCTTTAAGCCAGTCACATGACCTTTAAGCCACCCCCGTGGTCACATGATTGTCAAGCTACTCCTACCTGGACACATGGCTGGAAAGCCACACCTACAAAATAAGCCATGCCTACCGTGTGGTAGTAAACTTGACTGTAAAAAATATGACTTCAGTAACCGAGTTGTCGAAGCGTGGAACTCATTACCGGACTCCATAGTGTCATCCCCAAACCCCCAACACTTTACCCTTAGATTATCTACGGTTGACCTATCCAGATTCCTAAGAGGTCAGTAAGGGGCGAGTACAAGTGCACTAGAGTGCCTTCCGTCCCCTGTCCTATTGCTCTCCTATATCTCCTATTCCTTTCTTCTATTCCTATATATCTTCATCTATTCTGTCATTGATATGTTCTATTACTATACAGTGGAACCCCAACATAAGAGCTGCTCTACTTACGAGCAACTCGAGATAAGAGCTGGGAGGGGAGAGATATTTTTGTTCTACTTACAAGCCCAAATTCGAGATACGAGCGCCAAGGAGCTGTCTCCTGAAGCCGAACGCTAACTTCCGCGTTCGGCTTCAGGAGACAGCTGCGAAGCGGCGCGCGTGTTTTAAAAGGTTGCAGCCGGCCTGGGGGGCTCGGGGGGGGCTTGCAGCCGGCCTGGGGGGCTTGCCAGCACCCCCCCGAGCCCCCCAGGCCGGCGGCAACCTTTTAAAACACGCGCGCGGCTTCGCAGCTGTCTCCTGAAGCTGAACGCGGAAGTTAGCTCTTTTTCTTTCTCTCTTTTACCTTCCCTTCCTCTATTTCTTCTTTTCTTTCTCCTTCCCACCTTCTTCCCTCCCTCCCTCCCTTCACTCATTCCTCTCTTACTCTCCCCTTTCATAAGTTTCCTTGCTTCCTTCCTCTGTTCCTGTCCCTTCCCTCTTTCCTTCCTTCCTTCCCACCCTCCGTCCATTCATTTATCCCATTCCTCTCTTGATCGCTTAAAGCCAGTCCCTGGTGCAAAAAGGGTTGGGGACCTCTGTCCTACAGGATTGGGTGGCAGAGAAGTTGAACATATGTAAATTTAAAAGTTTAAGAAAGTTTACAAGTTAAGTGAAAGAAACTTCATTATTCATTTATATGTACATGTACATTTCTTCATTAAAAACTTGTCTTTCTGCATAATTTAGACTAACTTTGTGAGTTTTTTGAGGGCTGGAACCAATTAAAATTATTTACATTAATTCCTATGGGGAAAAGTCGTTCGAGATAAGAGCTGCTCGACTTAAGAGCCCAGGTCCGGAACGAATTAAACTCGTATCTCGAGGTACCACTGTACCTTCTTTTCTATTCTTTCTTAGATATATTTTACTATGGGTATCTTCTCTATAACCTTCATCATGTATTTTACTATGTGTATATAGATATATACCCACTAAAACCCTCATTGTGTATTGGACAAAATAAATAAATAAATAAATAAATAAATAAATAAATAAATAATTAAAAAAATATTAAAATAAAATAAAATAATAAAATAAAATAAAATAAATAAATAAAAAAATTGGAAGCCCTTCACTGGTCTACACAAAGATGCAGTGGAGTCTAGGGTTTGCAAAATTGTGTTTACATTTCCTTGTTAGCTCTTCCTTCCCATTTTCAGAAGCAATTATGCAATTCTGTTCCTGCTGTGCATCATTTTAAGAGATACCAGAGAATTTTAGTGGAAACAGATAGGAGGAAATGTTTGACAGAGAATATCAAAGCCAATATTTTCACTGTCTCACATCATGCAGAGGCAGTTTTGTTTACGTGACACCAAACTTCACATGCCCTCATTATGATATTTTTCAGGCAAAAAGGAAGCCTGAGGACATGAAGGAATCCACACAACCAGCTTAACAAACAATGGTGCTTTTAATTAATTTTTTTTTAAACAAGGAAAATGTAAATGTCTTTCCCTTTTCGGAACTGTATTGACAGGATACTAATTTACTCAAACAGTTCGTTCCAGAACTGTCACATAAACTTGGAGTTTTGTTCACATTTTTTTTTTTAAAAGCCACAAACAACCCACCACTTTTGTGAGGTACCTAGTTTAGACAAATTGTTTATAATATATTTTTTTTAATCTGCTGCACTCCCAGGCCTTTGTGATGGATCTTCATTTTGTCTCTCTCATTTTGTTGCTCTTGCCAGATGGAAAATTTGCCCCTTTAACCCTAATGACTCAAAGGCAACAGTTCATTAGGGTTGAAGGCAGTAATTTTTAATTATATTTATTATTTTATTTATTAGATTTGTATGCCGCCCCTCTCCGTAGACTCGGGGCGGCTCACAACAACAATAAAACAATTCAAGACAAATATAATAATTTAAAAACATTTTTAAAAACCCGTTATTAAAGCAGACATACACACAAACATACCATACATGAATTGTATAGGCCCGGGGGAGATGTCTCAATTCCCCCATGCCTGACGGCAGAGGTGGGTTTTAAGGAGTTTACGAAAGGCAAGGAGGGTGGGGGCAGTTCTAATCTCAGGGGGGAGCTGGTTCCAGAGGGTCGGGGCCGCCACAGAGAAGGCTCTTCCCCTGGGACCCACCAAACGACATTGGCTAGTTGACAGGACACGGAGAAGGTCAACTCTGTGGGACCTAATCGGTCGCTGGAATTCGTGCAGCAGAAGGTGGTCTGCTGCCCACACGTAGTGGAGGTAGTAAGTTTATGCACTATTTATTGAATACTTAATAGTTTTTTTAATTGTCCTTCCTTCTCCTATTACCTTAGTATGATCCTTAATTACTTAAAAAATAGGAAATAATTAAATAATATGTTTTTTAACCCATAAACGCTCTCATCATTTTAATCATTATCTAGAACTGAACTTTTATAGCAATGAAAGAAAATCAAGCTACTTGCCTAACCTCTTATCATACTGAACCTTGTGGATTCAGTACAAAACCTTAAAATGTTACTGTGCTCCTGAACAGATCATGCTGTCTATCATTTGTCCTTTGTGTGGCTATTCAAATAATGTGACTTAATCCACTGTGAAAGAGTCCAAGCACCTATTTGAAAACTTATTATGGTCGGTAAGCAACTCCCACCCAGTCATATGACCTTTAAGCCACCCTGGTCACTTTATTGTCAAGCCACTCCCACCTGGTCACATGACCATCAAGCCACACCCGCAAAATAAGCCACGCCTGCCGTGCGGCAGTAAAAATTTTGGCAGACCGTCACTGTTTGAAGGGGCAAATTCTCCACCTGGAAGAGTACAATTCCGGTAAAAATTACTGGGTTTTTTTTGCTTCCGCGCATGGTCATCAAAACCACGCGTGGAAGTACCAGCTCATCAGAAGGATAATTTGAGCTTGGTGATTTGAGCCTTGAATGATAACTCTGGGTTGATTTCTTCAAGGATCCATTAGTTTGTTTTCTTGGCTGTCCATGGTATTCTCAAGAAGCACATTCAGTGGGTTTTTTTCCAAGTGGTCTATGCTATCCTGTTTTAAACTACAGCTCCTTTTGTTGCAATATAGCTGTGTTTTAGAAGGATAGGAAGTATAGCCTAATGCATCTGTAGGGCGTTAATTTGGAACAGGATGTTTGTCTTTTTAAGCAGCTTACTGTTGACCTTTAATCATTGAGTAGTCCTTAACTACACATTAGAACAGTAAACCTACTCCTAATCCATCCAGTTTTAACATGCATGTACACAGAATGAGTAATAAAGGGGAACTAGCAATGTCTTGATCAAGAATTCTTCAGACAGTTTTGTTCTTTGACCCAAGGAGCAGATAAACAAAGGGGATGAGTAATCCCTCCCCCCCCAAAAATAGGACACAAGAAATCTGATTTGAACGGGTCCAAAGACGGCCTACAAGAATGGTGGAAGGTCTTAAGCATAAAACGTATCAGGAAAGACTTCATGAACTCAATCTGTATAGTCTGGAGGACAGAAGGAAAAGGGGGAACATGATCGAAGCATTTAAATATGTTAAAGGGTTAAATAAGGTCCAGGAGGGAAGTGTTTTTAATAGGAAAGTGAACACAAGAACAAGGGGACACAATCTGAAGTTAGTTGGGGGAAAGATCAAAAGCAACATGAGAAAATATTATTTTACTGAAAGAGTAGTAGATCCTTGGAACAAACTTCCAGCAGATGTGGTAGATAAATCCACAGTAACTGAATTTAAACATGCCTGGGATAAACATATATCCATCCAAAGATAAAATACAAAAAATAGTATAAGGGCAGACTAGATGGACCATGAGGTCTTTCTCTGCCGTCAGACTTCTATGTTTCTATGTTTATCTCTTTCTTTCACAAAGGTGATCCCTCAGGTACAGTTTTCATAATAGACAATGATTTAGTTTTAGCCCATCTCTAAATGGCAGACAGAAAGTCTGCTAAAAAAACAGGGGTGAGCCAGACTTCTACAAGGGCTGGGAGAAATGGTACCATTGGTTAAGACAAAAAAATATCTAAATACCATTAAAAAAAAAGACTATTCAACAACGCCACATACAGACAACCAAATCATGAAATGAAAATAATATTTTTGCATAATTCACATATGACATTGATTGATATAATCTGTAGACGCTCAACAAACCCTATGAACCAACTCCCAAAATATGGACCAATTAGACAAGAACATACCCATTAGATAAGCATTACTTAGATTTATTAAAACTAATTAATACTATACTACGAGCAAATAAAAGTAAAGGGAAACTTATTCCAACTACAGATTTATATAAGAGGTCGTAAATAGCCGGCACCCTCTACTTCTCCCCCTCTCCTTTGTATAACCCCTTTCTTTCTTTCTTTCTTTCTTTCTTTCTTTCTTTCTTTCTTTCTTTCTTTCTTTCTTTCTTCCTTCCTTCCTTCCTTCCTTTCTTTCTTAAGACTTTTTACTACATCTTTTTTTATTTCTTTCCTCTTCTTTCCTTTCTTCTGTCTCTGTTTTAATATGATACATATAATCGTGATATTAAGCATTATATGTACCTTTGTTATGTCTTGTTTTTGTTGTGTTTCTTAAAGTATATATTTAATAAAGATCATTTTTAAAAAAGGAAGTCTGCTAAAAAACAGAAACAGAAAGCAGCTATGTCAAAAGCAAACGGTCAGCTTATCAAACTGACATCAAACATTATGAAAATAAAAAGGAGTGGAGAAAACGCTTAGGAAATTATTTATTTAGAATAGAATAGAATGCAATTCTTTATTGGCCAAGTGTGATTGGACACACGACACAACAATTGTCAAAGGGTACAAATAAGCAATCAGGAAACACATTAATATAAATCGTAAGGCTACAAACAACAAGTTACAGTCATGCAATCATAAGTGGGAGGAATTGGGTGATAGGAACAATGAGAAGACTAATAGTAATTGCAATGCAGCCTTATTGAATAGTTTGATAGTGGTGAGGGAATTATTTGTTTAGTAGAGTGATGGTGTTTGGGGAAAAACTGTTCTTGTGTCTAGTTGTCTCGGTGTGCAATGCAAAATAACGTTGTTTTGAGGGTAGGAGTTGAAACAATTTATCTCCAGGATGTGAGGGGTCAATAAATATTTTCACAGCCCACTTTTTGATTCGTGCAGTATATAGGTCCTCAATGGAAGGCAGGTTTATTGCATCCTTCCATCTTTCCGAGGTGGGTAAAATGAGGACCCAGATTGTGGGGGCAATATCCCGGTTCTGTTAAAAAGTGCTATTGCTAACATGTTGTAAGAAGGGCAGCATAAAAATAGAATAACTAACTAACTAGCTAGCTAACTAAACAAACAAACAAACAAATAAACAAACAAATAAATTGCTTTTTCTGCAGATCTGATTCTCCTCTGAAGTCTGTGTCAGTCTTGTTGGGTTGCAGAACCAAACCAGACAGTTATAGAGGTGCAGATGACAGATTCAATGATTCCTCTGTAGAACTGAATCAGCAGCTCCTTGAGCAATTTGAGCTTCCTGAGTTGGCGCAGAAAGAACATTCTTTGTTTTGTTTTTTTGATGACGTTTTTTGTTGTTAGGTGACCATTTTAAGTCTTGAAATATGATAGAACTTAGAAATCTGAAGGTCACTACTATTGATACTCTGTTGTCTAGCATTGTAAGAAGTGGTAGAATGGGAAGGTTTCTCTTAGAGCAATAGTTCTCAACCTGGGGGTCGGGACATCTTTGGGGGTCAAATGACCATTTCACAAGGGTCGCCTAAGACTATGGGAAAAGACAAATTTCCCATGGTGTTAGGAACTAAAGTTTCTATTCTGGCGCTTTGGAACATATTTTTACAATCCGACCAATCAGGCATTTACAGTGGGGGTGTCCCTCTGGCCTTCCTGCCAATCAGCTTAAAGCTCTGTTGGGAGAATTGGCACTAGACTTATGGTTGGGGGTCACCACAACACGGGGAACTCTATTAAGGTGCCGCAGCATTAGAAAGGTAGAGAACCACTGTCCTAAAGTCTACCACCATTTATTACATTTGTATCTTGCCTTTCTCTTTATAACCACTTGTTGTAGTCTCCAAATTTTTACTTAGCCTTTGATAAGTGGATAAAGTGGTATTTCCTGCTCACACTCTGAATTCTAAAACATCTTTCTGACATTATTTATGGATGTGCTTTCTTATATTGCTTCCACGGTTTGTGTTTTAAAAGAAACTTTGTAATTTTCCAAGCGGGTTTTTGGTTATTGGGTGGATTAGAAAACATGATGATGGTGATGATGATGGTGATGATGATAACAGCAGTTTCAGTTCCATAAACACTGTTTTGGGGCAGGCTGACCTTCAGTTACCTTTGCTGATTGTCCCATGATCATTGTTCCTGATAATGTAATCAACGAGGTAAAAAAGGGAGAACTCGTGCTATTTATTAATTTATCTTGTTTGTCAGACGTCACATGGATACAGTTATTGCCTCTTAATCTACACTGTCTTTACCTAGATTTTAGTTTTACAATCTGAGATTCCAGAGAAAAAAAAATTAGCAACCATTTCAACCGAACAAGAAAAGAGGGGTGTCGTTCAATGCTATCTTTTTATTTTATTGCCCATCTCATTATTTCTCTGGCTACACACTGGAAAACCCCTCAAAACCTGGCGTCCTCCAGGTCCCGTTAGCCAACAATGTTGGTTGGCGGGGCATAGGGAAAGAGCCTTCTCTGTGGTGGCCCCGGCCCTCTGGAATGAACTCCATCCAGAGATACGTACCGCCCCCACCCTCCTGGTCTTTCTCAAAGCTCTGAAGACCTAGCTCTGCCGGTGGGCATGGGAGCTGTGAATGTTGAGATTGTCTCTGGCCAATACTATCTATCTATCTATCTATCTATCTATCTATCTATCTATCTATCATCTATCTATCTATCTATCTATCTATCTATCAATCAATCTATCATCTATCTATCTATTTGATTTTTATGCCACCCTTCTCCGAAACTCAGGTCGTATATGGTGTGTTCAAATGTTTTTAATACTTTTTAGTAATTATTTTATAGTAATTTAGATTTCTTTACATATTGGTGCATTTATAATGTTGTACACCACTCTGAGTCGCCTCGAGAAGAGCAGCATAGCAATAAACAAACCCCCAAGAGTATCTCCTTGAAATCTTGATTTTCTTTGGATTAAAAAAGCTCTAGACGTAAACATTGCAAGGTAGCAACTTACACTATTGTACCATAAGAACAATAGAGGCACATCTGATTAGAAATGGCAAAAATCTCCATGCAATAAAACTCTATTTTGCTAGTTTCCCTCCCCCCCTCCAGTTTTGGCCTTAAGTAAAGGGAAGAAAAGGGGGAAAAAGCAAGGTCAGGCCAGCTCTTTGTTTAGTCCTATGCTGGCTGGGGAATTCTGGGATTTGAAGTCCACACAATTAAACTTGCTGAAGTTAAGAAAGCCTGCTTTAGACAATCAGACACGCTTGTTTTCTTCAGCCTCTCCCGAATAAATCCTTCTCTGCTAGGGAAACAAAAATAAATAAATAATATTAGATATTTTTTTAAAAAAAAATCCTTGCACGCTGTGTACTTGTTCTTCTTAACAGCATTCCGAACATTTCAGAGTTTAGCTGGAAACCTTGGTGGGTCTTGCCCTCTTGCAAAATTTGTTTTCAATTACTCTGAGTGTCTTTGACTCCAAAGACATCCCTTTTACTGCCTGTGTCCAGAACAGAACAGAACAACAGAGCTGGAAGGGACTTTGGAGGTCTTCTAACCCAAACCCATTGCTCAAGCAGGAGACACCCTATACCAGTGATGGTGAACCTTTTCTTCCTCAAGTGCCAAAAGAACATAGGTGGGTGTTATCGCAAGAGTGCCCACATGCCTAGGGAGGGCGAAAACAGCTTCCCCCACCCCCTGGAGGCCTTCTGGTGTCTGGAAAAGACCTGTTTCCCAACTTCTGGTGGGCCCAGTAGGCTCGTGTTTCGCCCTCCCCAGGCTTCCCCGGAGCCGAAGAAGGGTAAAAACGCCCTCCCCATCCCCTCGGAGACTGTCTGAAAGCAAAAAATGCCCTCCCAGAGCCTCTGCGCAAGGCAAAAATCAGCTGGCCGGTACACACATGCATGTTGGAGCTGAGCTGGGGCAACGGCTCGAGTGCCAGCAGATGTGGCTCTGCGTGCCACCTGTGGCACCCATGCCATAGGTTCGCTATCACTGCCATATACGAGGGGTCAGCTCTGGAGCAGCATGAGGCTCTTTCATCCTTCTGCTGCGTCTTCCTGTAGCAGGTTGGATCAACAACCGATGGGGCTTTTGGATAGGACAGGTAGAGGAAAAAGGATGCCTTCCGGGGCAGATTGCTCTTACCTACTCCTTCCAGTGCACTGCATGTGCAGTATGGGGATTCTTATGTGCATGCACATGCCCCTAGGGTGATTTTGCATATTACACACAGGCACACAAAAATATACATTATTTAAACTGTAGGTGTTTGTACACACACACATGCACGCACAGCTCTTCTAAAATTATACACATTAAACCTCATTTATTGCGATAGGAAATACATACCCAGAGCCCAGAAGGGAAAAAAGAAAACTTCAACATTTTTTACCAGTTCTGCGTACCTGACCATACCCGTAGTAGCCCATCACTGCGCCAAGACCTACATCTATCTATCTATCTATCTATCTATCTATCTATCTATCTATCTATCTATCTATCTATCTATCTATCTACCTACCTACCTACCTACCTACCTACCTACCTACCTACCTACCTACCTATCTATCTATCTATCTATCATCTCTCTCTCTCTCTCTCTCTATCTATCTATCTATCTATCTATCTATCTATCTATCTATCTATCTGCATTTGTCTAATGCTTTTTGCACGTGCCTTCTTTAAACCCTGGGATAAAAAGCAAATTAAATGTAATTCACGCTTAATTTGTTGGCTTTATAAAAGCATTTGCACATTTCAACACAAATATAGGTCTGAAGCTGTGATGCGGTTGAAAAAATGTGGCTTGATTCTGCACCAGTTATCTTCAGCTATGAAAGGAAAACAAATCAAATATCAACTATGAGCCTGATGCCTTCCATGTAAGTAGGGCATCAGCTCCAGTAATCCCCAGATATTAGCCTTGGTTGAGAGTTGGCCTAATGCTTTTGAAAATCACCAGAGAGGAGAAAGCTGAAAAGGGAGATTTCGTAGCTATTTCCTTTCCTCCCCATGGCCAAGAGTAACTGCATTTACATTAGATGCTTAACTTGGTTTTTGAATTCCTGCAATGCATTGAACCATTAAGGAACCAGAATGGACTCAGTTTGTTTATGACACTGCAGGCAAAACTAAGGGAGGAAAAAATGAGCCTTAGGTTGTGTGAACACAGTTACCGGGACTTTTAACTGCTTCTGGTCTATGGGATACACACACTCAGCAGCTAGAGAGTTGCATACATGTGGGTTAAATTAAGGAAATGGTGTGGCATTTACAAAAACATTTTCCCCAAAATCTTCAATCTCCAGGTGTGACTTTTAATTGAAGAACAATGATATTATTTTTATTTATATGTTTTGTCAAGTACCTATTGGTGGTATAAAAAGATATAACAATATTTATATACATGATACATTAGTAATAAAATAGAAACATTAGGACAGGGATGAAAGGCATGCTGGTGTACTTATGCACGCCCCTTACTGGCCTCTTAGGAATTGGGAGAGGTCAACACACAGTGGATAGTCTAAGGCAGTGATGGTGAACCTTTTTTTCCTCGGGTGCCAAAAGAGCATGGGCGCATGCTATCACACCTCTGCGAGTGCCCACACCCATAATTCAATGTCCGGGGAGGGCAAAAACAGCTTCCCCAGCCTTCCCAAGAGGCCCTCTGGTGGCCGGAAACGGCCTGTTTCCCAACTTCTGGTGGGCCCAGTAGGCTCGTGTTTTGCCCTCCCCAGGCTCCAAAGGCTTTCCTGGAGCTGGGGGAGGGTAAAACGCCCTCCCCCATCTCCCCGGAGGCTCTCCGAAAGCCAAAAATGCCCTCCCAGGGCCTCTGTTGGCTGGCACACACATGCATGTTGGAGCTGAGCTAGGGCAGCGGTTCGTGTGCCAGCAGATATGGCTCTGCGTGCCACCTGTGACACCCGTGCCATAGGTTTGCCATCACTGGTCTAAAGGTAAAGTTTTGGGTATTAGGTGATGATACTACAGAGGTGATGATACTACAGAGTCTGGTAGTGAGTTCCATGCATCAACTATTTGGTTACTAAAGTTGTATTTCCTGCAGTCGAGTCTCTCTCTCTCTCTCTCTCTCTCTCTCTCTCTCTCTCCCTCCCTCTCTTCCTCTCCCTCCCTCCCTCTCTCTCTCTCTGGTGAATCATAGAATTAAATGGTAAAAGCTGCCAGATTTTCATTTCTCTGGAAGGAAAAGGAGAAAAGGTGTATTTGCTATGCTAATCCCATACTTAAAGGGAAAGAGAGGATGGGCCGACCATTAGAAAGACAATGCACAGTGCCAAATTTTGCATAGACCAGTCATTTATCAACTAACCATTTCCTTGGTGATTAATCCGTAAGGCAGGCAGGCTTTATATCATTACAGACAGCTGGGTGACATTATAAATCTCTAATAAAAACAACCTGACTTCCTACTTCTGTGGGGCTACCCTTGAAGAGTGTTTGGAGACTGCAGATAGTACAGAAGGCAGCCGCATGAGCAGTCGTGGGTGTACCTCGATACACCCATATAACACCAATACTCCACGTGCTGCACTGGCTACCAGTGATGGACTGGGTCACAATTCAAGGTTTTGGTTATCACCTATAAAGCCCTACATGGCTTAGGACCAGACTATTTACGAGACTGTCTCCCGCCACGCATCTCCCAGAGACCTATTAGATCGCACAGAATCAGCCTTCTCTGGATCCCGTCGACTAGCAAGTAGAATGCTTGGCTTCATAGCTAGAGGTATAACAAGCAGGAAGAGGGAGATTGTCATCCCGCTGTATAGAGCGCTGGTGAGACCACATTTGGAATACTGTGTTCAGTTCTGGAGACCTGACCTACAAAAGGATATTAACAAAATTGAACGGGTCCAAAGACGGGCTACAAAAATGATGGAAGGTCTTAAGCATAAAACTTATCAGGAAAGACTTAATGAACTCAATCTGTATAGTCTGGAGGACAGAAGGAAAAGGGGGGACATGATCGAAACATTTAAATATGTCAAAGGGTTAAATAAGGTCCAGGAGGGAAGTATTTTTAATAGGAAAGTGCACACAAGAACAAGGGGACACAATCTGAGGTTAGTTGGGGGAAAGATCAGAAGCAACGTGAGAAAATATTATTTTACTGAAAGAGTAGTAGATGCTTGGAACAAACTTCCAGCAGACGTGGTTGGTAAATCCGCAGTAGCTGAATTTAAACATGCCTGGGATAAATATATATCCATCCTAAGATAAAATACGGGAAATAGTATAAGGGCAGACTAGATGGACCATGAGGTCTTTTTCAACCATCAATCTTCTATGTTTCTATGACTAAACAATGTAGGTTGGCGCCAGTGCCAGGGAGGGCCTTTTCTGTAGCCACCCTGGCTCTATGGAACCAACTCCCCCTCAATGTTCATGCTGCTCCCACTCTACTGGACTTTTGAAAAGCTGTCAAGACCTGGCTTTGCCAACAGGCCTGGGGGCCGTGAATCTTAAGATCAGGCACGCCCAAATCATGTTTGATTGGCATGTATGTTGTTGTTAAATTGGACTTAGGGATTTTACAGGGGGTTATTTTTGTATGGGTTTAGAATGGGCTCTTATAATTATTATTCATATTTGACTTCTTTTTATTATTTTATTATTTTTATTATTATTCTTTTATTTTGTATTTTATATTGTTGTAAGTTGCCTTGAGTCCTTTGGCATAGAAGTCGAATGAATTTAATTAAATTATCAGGTGACTGTATAGAAAAGCGCCATATGTATGGTAGAAGTTTTCATTTAGTCGATGCTCTAAACCAGAGTTTTTCAACCTTGGTAACCAAGGTTGAGAAGATATTCTCAAAAGGGGTAGATTTTATCCTAGGATATTTGTTTGTTTGTTTTTATTATTTATTTATTCATTCATTCATTCGTTCATCCATCCATCCATCCATCCATCCATCCATCCATCCATCCATCCATCCATCTATCTATCTATCTATCTATCTATCTATCGAACTACAACAATATAAAATTACAACGACAATGACAATAATAAAAAGAAGTCAAAGAAGAACACGAGCAATTACTAAAATCCTAATTAAAATTTAAAAAATGATTCAACAACACGTACTAATCATTCATACAAAATTCTTATATAAAATAGAAAAAAAATAGAATATATAAAATAGAAAAAAATCCCAGAATGTTTTTTATTTGGAATATTACGTCAAAAATTTGAAAAAAGTCAGATGTATTTGATCCTACATATAACAACGGCAGCAAGATTAATATTTGCACAATACTGGAAAAAAATGAAAAGATGCCGTCTGAGGAAGATATAACAGAGAAAATAATAACATGTGCAGAGATGGACAAATTAATATTGGAAATAAAAAATAAAGAAGAGTCGGAATTCTATAAATGTTAGGGTACGTTCTATTGCTGGCTGGAAAAAAGGGCAAAGTAACAAAAGTATATTGAATTAATATTGAATTAATAAAAGTATATTGAATTAATATTGAATTAATAACAAAAGAGATATTCCCTGGTGATAAGAGCCCCTATGACAATCATTAAGTGTTGAACCACGTGTTTCTTGACAAATCTATATTTTCTTTTATGTACACTGAGAACATATACACAAATTCCTTGTGTGTCCACACTTGGCAAATAAAACATTCTATTCTATTCTATTCTATTAACGGGTTAATGGGAAAATAAATATTAGTTAGATTAGTTATGTAAAGTATGATTATTGTTTTGAAACTGGTTTAAAGTAAACATATAAAAGTAGGTATGTAATAGAGTTTTGAGCACAGTGAGAATTGTTATACAGTTTTGCTACACAAATGTCCAATGTCTTTGTTTTGTGTGTTATTTGTATATGTGTTTATAAATAAAACTTTATTTTAAATTTTTAAAAAATGTGTGGATTTTAGTTCCCAGAATTGCCCAACTACCAGGCTGGCTGGAGAAGTTTGGGAATTGGTCCACACATCTTAAAGTTGCCAAGGTTGAAGAATAAATAACAACCCACCATGTTAATTCACAATAAGAATGACAGCTGGTAATTATTACAGTCCCCTTTATATAACATTCAGTACTTCAAAAATGTTGGTTCATCCAAGAGAAACAGTTGCACTGGACATTTTTACATAACCAAAATTTATGCTTTCCTTATTCTGGAGTCACGGGAGGTTGTGAATTCCTTAAAATCTACTATACTTTCCTGCTCGGAAAATAACAACAACAGGAGAGGAGCTCTGCTGAAGCCCCACAGTTCTTTGTTTAGAGCAGACCAGGGATGGGGAACTATGGTCTTTGCTGGCTCAGGAATTCTGGGAATTGAAGTCCTCAGGTTGTGAGTTGCTCCGAGTCCTCGGAGAGCGGTGGCATACAAGTCTAAATAAAAATAATGATAATAATAATGATATTATTATGATGATGATGATGTCAGTACAACACAGCAAACGAGATCACTATGCTGGATTTCATATTTCATCCCCAGTCAGGCGCTTCCCAAGCACCTAGGACTGCGTGATGTAGCGGCAAATTATGTTTGCCGATCCCAGTAAAGCGGCCTTTTGCAATTGACAGGTGGAGATTTTGTCAATTCCGATGGTTTTCAAATGTCCGCTGAGATCCTTTGGTACTGCGCCCAGCGTGCCAAGTACCACTGGGACCACTTTCACTGGCTTATGCCAGAGTTGTTGCAGTTCGATTTTTAGATCTTCGTATTTCACTAATTTCTCTAGCTGCTTGTCCTCAATTCTGCTGTCTCCTGGGATTGCGATGTCGGTGATCCATACTTTCTTTTTCTCCACGATCACAATGTCTGGTGTGTTATGCTTCAGAATTCAGTCAGTCTGAAGTCAGAAGTCCCACAGTAGTTTATTATTATTATTATTATTATTATTATTATTATTATTATTATTATTATTATTATTAAGGGGACATACTTCCTCACCTCTGGACGATGCTAATAATCCTTTATTAGAAGCCACTATCTCAAAATTAAACCCACAAATTTTGGGACTTCAAAACTGGCATTCAATGGGCATTCTTCCCCAAACCCCCAAAACGTTACCCTTAGACTGTCTACTGTTGACCTTACCCTATTCCTAACATGCCTTTAAGGGGCGTGCTAAAGCACACAAGCACGCCTACCATCTCTGTCCTAATGTTTCTATTATCCGTATCCATTTCATGTATTCATAGTTATGTTGGCTTGGTTCTGCAACCCAACAAGAGCGACACAGACTTCAGAGAATAATCAGAACTGCAGAAAAAACAATCACTGCCAAACTGCCTTAAGTGCACTAGAGTGCCTACCGTCGCCTGACCTATTGCTCTCCTATACCTCCTATACCATTCTTCATTTCCTATATTTCTTCTATTCTTCTAACCCTCATTGTGTAATGGATTGAATTATTTATTTATTTATTTGTTTGTTTGTTTGTTTGTTTGTTAGTTAGTTAGTTAGTTAGTTAGTTAGTTAGTTAGTTAGTCCAATACACAATGAGGGTTTTAGTGGGTATATATCTATATACACATAGTAAAATAAATGATGAAGGTTATAGAGGAAATACTCATAGTAAAATATATCTATGAAAAAATAGAAAAGAAGGTATGGTAATAGAACATATCAATGAAAGAATAGAAGAAGAGATATAGGAATAGAAGAAAGGTATAGGAGATATAGGAGAGCAATAGGACAGGGGACGGAAGGCACTCTAGTGCACTTGTACTCGCCCCTCACTGACCTCTTAGGAATCTGGATAGGTCAACCGTAGATAATCTAAGGGTAAAGTGTTGGGGGTTTGGGGATGACACTATGGAGTCCGGTAATGAGTTCCACGCTTCGACAACTCGGTTACTGAAGTCATATTTTTTACAGTCAAGTTTGGAGCGGTTAATATTAAGTTTAAATCTGTTGTGTGCTCTTGTGTTGTTGTGGTTGAAGCTGAAGTAGTCGCCGACAGGCAGGACGTTGCAGCATATGATCTTGTGGGCAATACTTAGATCTTGTTTAAGGCATTTTAGTTCTAAACTTTCTAGGCCCAGGATTGAAATAAATAATATAAATAAACAAACAAACAAACAAATAAATAAATAAATAGTTCTGGAAAACTGGGAGCGGAAATTTTGAGCGGTTCGGAGAATCGGTAGATACCACTTCTGACTGGCCTGATCATCTGCCTCCAGAGTCCCAGCTGATCTGGAGGAAATGGGGATTTTGCAGTAACCTTCCCCTGTCACCGCCACCAAGCAATGCCACCCCTACCAAGCCACCCCGACAGAATCGGTAGTAAAGATTTCTGAGCCCCACCACTGCCCAGTTCCCAGGCTAAGAGACGGTTATTTATCTGAGGGCTTCTGGGAACGTATACAAGATAAGGACTTTGATTTTAGAGGATGTTTGACATCAAAGCAGCTTTTTTAAACCGGGAAGGCAAAGAGAGGCAGAGAGGAAGCATACATCAGCAAAGAAAACACATATCCAGGCCAAGGTTCACCCTGTGTCACACCTCATCAAAGGATGTGGTGATTCCAGAGGAAAAGACCTGGGGAGACCTTTTCAATCCTAGAAAACTATCCTGGGTATTTCTTGATATATTTTTTTTCCAGCCAGAAATGATTTTCAGAATGGCATGTATGATGTTGGACAGTGAAAGTCCTTGGAAAAACAGTGCTTTGCAAGGCAGTGGAGCATGAAGGAAGTTACCGTTGGTCAAATCATTAAAAGGGCTGCATTTTTTTCCCTCCAGGGATTTATTTATTTTATTTATTCAATGTTTATGCCGCCCTTCTCCTTAGACTCAGGGCAGCTTACAACATGTTAGCAATAGCACTTTTTAACAGAGCCAGCATATTGCCCCCACAATCCGGGTCCTCATTTTACCCACCTCGGAAGGATGGAAGGCTGAGTCAACCTTGAGCCGGTGATGAGATTTGAACCGCTGACCTTCAGATCTATAGTCAGCTTCAGTGGCCTGCAGTACAGCACTCTACCTGCTGCGCCACCCCGACAAAAGGTGTGGCTGTGAGTTTATCTGCATGTATACCTAGTCCAGAGTAGTTTCCGAAGCTTGAGTGAGATCCTGGATTGGTGCTTTCATGTGCTGGGAAGGAGTTGCACAGACATAACACCATTCAGTGGTTCTCAACCTGGGGGTTGGGACCCCTTTGAGGATAGAATGACTATTTCACAAAGGTCGCCTAAGACCACGAGAAAAGATAAATTTCCCATGGTGTTAGGAACTAAAGTTTCTATTCTGGCCCATTGGAACATATTTTTACAATCTGACCTATTAGCCATTTACAGTGGGGGTGTCCCTCTGACCTTCCTGCCAATCACCTTAAAGCTCTGTTGGAAGAATTGGTGCTTGACTTATGGTTGGGGGTCACCACAACATGAGGAACTGTATTAAGGGGTCACGACATTGGAAAGGTTAAGAACCACTGGCTAAAAAAAAGTATACCACCTCTGCCGCCAGGCATGGGGGGACTGAGATATTCTTTCCCCCTAGGCCTTTACAATTTTATACATGATATGTTTGTATGTATGTTTGGTTTTATAATAAGGGTTTTTTAGTTGTTTTAGTATTGGATTGTTACATGGTGTTTTTATTATTGTTGTTGGCCACCCCGAGTCTGTGGAGAGGGGCGGCATACAAATCCAATAAATGAATGAATGAATGAATGAATGAATGAATGAACGAACAAACGAACAAATAAATAAATAAATAATAAAGGGACTTTAAGCTCAGAGGAGATCCAAGCTAAAAGACAATTACCTCTTATTTTTTAGGCAAAAAACAGATGAACTAAGCAGGCTGTCAAGCCAGCAGACAGACATTGATGAATTGGCTGGAAGGTCTATCCATACTATCAAATTTGTTTCCATTTTATTAAAAAATAATGAATGCGGTGAGTGTTAACACCTATTCACAGCCAAACTGTGATTCGCTTGGTATGTATATGTGTTTGATTGTTTAGTTTAGTTTAGTTTAGAGTTTTTATTGTTAGTTTAATGGGTGTTTTATTGGTTTCACTATTTAATATTTGACTTTGATTGTAATTGTATCATATTATTTTATTGTTGTAAGCTGCCCTGAGCCCCAATGGGATTGGGCAGCATATAAATCAAATAAATTAAATACAATTTAGTATTTCAGTTTATATCAAAGACATGACTCTGGGTGGATTACAACCTTTACAAATTTTACAAAAGAGAAAAAAGCAACGTTTTTTTAAAAAGTTACAGCCCTACAAAACAAACAGCAGCATCAGTACAGTATTAGAATTCCCCAACAGTGTTCGTCATTGTCACCATACTCACCAGTTTCACAAGCCCAATGACACCACCGTGTCTTTAAGGCCTGAGAAAATGTTAGTGAGGCTGGGGCCAATCATATCTTTGGGGGATGATATAATGCCAGGGGTGGATGACCAGATGGAGAGATTTCAACCACCATGTCACTTGTCCTCTAGGCTTGTAGATGGATGGATGGATGGATGGATGGATAGATGGATAGATATAGATAGGTGGGTGGATAGGTGGGTAGGTGGATGGATGGATTTGTAGATAGATAGATAGATAGATAGGTAGGTAGGTAGGTAGGTAGGTGGGTGGGTTGATTGGTTGGATGGATAGATATGTAGATAGATAGAAAGACAGACAGGTGGGTAGGTATTCTGCTACTTTGTAAACAAGTTATAGTCTTTAGCCATAGTTGGTGAGGAGCAGTGAAGAAATCTACTTGGTGGTCTAAAAAAATGTAGACATCATGTTCTTTTTCCAGGAACTGAAGTTGCTTAAGAAAGACAAGAGTGATTAAGGTCTCCAGATAACAGTTTGTGATGTCACCCACTTTCCGGTCTACCACCTCTTATCTCCTACAGAGGATCAAGATACAGCTCTAATACCCCATGCCTAGTTCTTTCCCCTGTAGATACAACAATGCTGTGATCTGTGGTTCCTTCCTTGTTGCTCCACTTCATTTTGTCTCATCACTTGAGACAAAGAATGTTATTCTTTGGTTGCAACATGAACAAGGGTTTCCATAAAATTAAGCCCACTCCAGCAGACCTCACGATCTGAATTATATAATTTCAATTCTCCCCACAGTGCAGGAAAAGCTTCCGTGTATAATCCCTGAAACAGCTTTGTTGCCTTCGTCAAAAGAGTCAGAACGGCAGCCTTAATGATGCAATTAAATCTCCATCCATTTTGATGAACTCTAGGTAGGCTTTCAACTGCACCACTGTGGCTCCTATTTTGATCTGGAAAAGATGCAAAACTAAGAATGATCAAGGAAATAGAGCACCTCCCTTATGAAACCAGGTTACAGCGTCTTGGTCTCTTTAGCCTTGAAAGACGGCGTTTAAGACGTGACTTGATCGAAGTGTATAAAATCATGCATGGGGTAGAAAAGGTGGATTGAGGAGAAATTAATTTGTCTATTACACAATACTAGGATGGTGGTGGTGGGACTTCCCAAAGCTCATTGGTAAGAAAGTGAGGATAAAAAATGGAAAGTTTTCTTCAACCAGAAGGTCATTGGTTTATGGAATTCACTTCCAGAAGAGGTCGTGACAGCTGTCAGCCTGGAGAGCTTCAAGGCAGTATTAGACAGATTCATGGATGCCAAGTGTATCGGTGGTTATTGAAATAGAATATAATAGAATAGAATTTTATTGGCCAAGTGTGATTGGATACACAAGGAATTTGTCTTGGTGCATATGCTCTCAGCGTACATAAAATAAAATATACATTTGTCAAGAATCATGTGGTACGACACTTAATGATTGTCATAGGGGTCAAGTAAGCAATGAAGAAGCAATATTAATAAAAATCTTAGGATATACGCAACAAGTTACAGTCATACAGTCAACATGGATGTCCAAGTGCCGCCTCTATGTTGGTTGAGGCAGGCAGGATTCCCTTGAGAACCATTTGTTGGGGGTCAAGGGAAAGGGAGGGTTTTGCCTTCTCTTTCTGCTCAAGATCCCCATGTACAAATGGTGGGCCACTGTCTGACACAGAATGCTGGACTCGATGGGCTTTGGCTCGATTCAGCAATGGCTCTTCTTACGTTCTTATGAACACTCATTGTGGAGTGAGTGAATTTATAGCCATTGAATCGTGCCTGTTAGTAACTAAATTCATACAAAAACAAGTCATTTCCTCAAATTTTCCTTTTTGACACAAGACTGGAGCACCATGTTGCCTTGGCTGCTAAGAGACTGAAAACCAAGTGTAAACAAACAAAGGTTGTGTGGTTTGCGATGCCTCTAAACTAAAGGCAAGAGTTGTGTTTAAGGCATGACACAACTCATATTTAAAAATGAATGCAGTGTTTTCTTCCTGTTAAGATGACTCATAAGCGATTGCTTCAAGTATGACGAGTGGCTTCGAGGTAGGAAATTTTTCACACGAGAGCCGTTGCCGATGACATCCTCATTTATATTTTGAAGTGGTCTGGTCTCTTAGGGAGACCTGACCACATTATGTTCCTCTTGGCTCTGTTGCTGCTTTCACTCCAGATAGTTCACCTTATGTTGTGATTCAGCCTGAGGCTCCTCAGGGACCGGCTGGAGCTCTGCCGGATCCACGCCCAGAGGAGGAGGACAAGTGAACAGGAGGGGGAGGACCAGGCAGATGGGGGAGATAAACGTCAGGAAGAGGAGGAGGGAGAGCAGCTTGAGACCCCCGGGGGGGGGGGGCTCTCCCCAGCTAGTAGCCTGGATTCATTGGATGAAGACGCACAGGCTATAATAGACATGAGGCAGCGACGTGCAGCTCAAAGACGGGGCCAATTAGAAAGGTATTTCCATCCCTGAATTGGCAACAGCTGGGTTTGGGTGTGGTTCTCCTCAGCAGGGTTGAAAAGGCAGGCCCGCCCTTACAGTCTTGTGGAGAGTTATCAACTGGGAGTCCTGTGACCTTGCTTCGATTCTTGGCGTCTCTGATCTTGGCTTGTGGCCTAGAAGCCTGGAAGACTTGGGGAGGCGTGGGGTTTATTATCTCCAGTGTTGTTTTTGCCAGCAAGAAACCTGTTTTATTGCCTGGCCTTCGTGAAACCTCTGTGAAGCTTCATAGTGTTCCTGTCTGTAAGAACAGTTTTTGTTACCTGTGTTTGCTTTCCAGTATATAAACTGCCTTTGCTTTTTACCAGTGTGTCTGGCTACTCTTTTTGGTTGGGGTTGGCGTCTCGGGGGACCCAGACAGAACACCTTAGCACAGTAGTTTCTGGGTCATTTGAGGAATTGGATATAAGGGAAGAATTAGTCTGAGGAATAAATGGCTTCACTTTGATGAACTTAGTGGCAGAAAATGCTGGACGCTCAGTGATACAAATTGGTTTTCCCCAGCTTGATGTCCTCCGAACACCTTGCCTCTCTATTCCTCACACATCAGGAGGGCCCCAGGCTGAGAAAAACCGACCATCTAGAAATTTAAATTTGCCTTCCCCAACCTGTGTACTCCTTGTAGCTTGAAGCAGTTTTCGAACCAGCGTGTCTAAGATTTAATGGATCAGGACTTGCGGTCTTGGTGCAATCCAGTCAAAGTTTCCATGAAGATAGCTAGTCTAGTTTGCTAAGCAAAGATTTAAATACAGAATGATATTTGTACAACTTCTGACTGTACAAATTTAATTTATGACTCAGTGTCTAGTACAAACCTGGAAAATGAGTTATTTAACAATCAACTTAAATATACTAATACAGTCTGCATTGGTTGCCGATCAGTTTCCGGTCACAATTCAAAGTGTTGGTTATGACCTATAAAGCCCTTCATGGCACCGGACCAGATTATCTCAGGGACCGCCTTCTGCTGCACGAATCCCAGCGACCAGTCAGGTCCGACAGAGTGGGCCTTCTCCGGGTCCTGTCAACTAAACAATGTCGTTTGGCGGGACCCAGGGGAAGAGCCTTCTCTGTGGCGGGCCCAGCCCTTTGGAACCAACTCCCCACAGAGATTAGAATTGCCCCCACCCTCCTCGCCTTTTGTAAACTTCTTAAAACTCACCGCTGCCATCAGGCATGGAGGAACTGAGATATTCTTTCCCCCTGGGCCTTTACAATTTACGTATAGTATGTCTGTATGTATGTTTGGGTTTTATAATAAGTTTTTTTTTAGTTATTTTAGTATTGGATTGGATTGTTACATACTGTTTTTATCATTGTTGTTAGCCGCCCCGAGTCTACGGAGAGGGGTGGCATACAAATCAAATAAATGAATGAATTAATTAATTAATTAATGAATAAATAAATAAAATACTAAACCAGACTGATTGTTTAGCATATGCACCAATTAAGACTAGCCAGATTTAATACGTTGTTCTTAAGCATAAAACTTATCAGGAAAGACTTAATGAACTCAATCTGTATAGTCTGGAGGACAGAAGGAAAAGGGGGGACATGATTGATACATTTAAATACGTTAAAGGGTTAAATAAGGTTCAGGAGGGAAGTGTTTTTAATAGGAAAGTGAACAAAAGAACAAGGGGGCACAATCTGAGGTTAGTTGGGGGAAAGATCAGAAGCAACATGAGAAAATATTATTTGATTGAAAGAGTAGTAGATCCTTGGAACAAACTTCCAGCAGACATGGTTGGTCAATCCACAGTAACTGAATTTAAACATGCCTGGGATAAACATCCATCCTAAGATAAAATACAAGAAATAGTATAAAGGCAGATTAGAAGGACCATGAGGTCTTTTTCTGCCGTCAATCTTCTATGTTTCTATGTTGTTCAAATGTGACAAGGCTTTCAACTAACCTGTTTAAATTGGTTAAGTTAATAGAGCTAAAATCACCCTTCAGTTACTTCGGTTTTGGCCAGAGAGTGAATAAATCACTATGATTTATTGAGGTACAGTGTTCCCTCGATTTCCGTGGGGGATACGCTCTGAGACCGCCCGCGAAAGTCGAATTTCCGTGAAGTAGAGATGTGGAAGTAAATACACCATTTTTGGCTATGGACATTATCACAAGCCTTCCCTTAACACTTTAACCCCCTAAATTACCATTTCCCATTCCCTTAACAACCATTTACTCACCATTATTACTGGCACTCACCACTGAATAAGGCATTTAGTGATCCTGATATTTATAAACATAATTATTTATTAACAATAATTACTTTTTTTGTTATTTATTTGCAAAAATTATTAGTTTGGCGATGACGTATGATGTCATCAGATGGAAAAAACCGTGGTATAGGAAAAAAACCATGAAGTATTTTTTAATTAATATTTTTTGAAAAACCGTAGTACAGTGATTCCCCGCTCGTTGCGAGGGTTCCGTTCCAGGACCCCCCGCAATGAGCGGGTTTTCGCGAAGTAGCGCTGCGGAAGTAAAAACACCATCTGCGCATGTGCAGATGGTGTTTTTAACTTCCGCAGCGCTAGCGAGGAGCCGAAGATTGGGGGCGGCGCGGCTGTTTTAAAACGTCGCCGCCGGCATGGGGGGCTTCCTAGCAGCCCCCCAAACCCGGGTTGGGAGTCCGGGGGGTGCTGGCAAGCCCCCCATGCCGGCGGCGACATTTTAAAACAGCCGTGCTGCCCCCAATCTTCGGCTCCTCGCTAGCGGGCAGGCAGGCGGCGGACAAGCCGTTCGCTGGCGCTCGCTCTCGCCGCTTTCCAGCTGAGTCCTGAAGCGAATTCGCTTCAGGACTCAGCTCGAAAGCGGCGAGAGCGAGCGCCAGCGAACGGCTTGTCCGCGCTTGCTCTCGCCGCTTTCCAGCTGAGTCCTGAAGCGAATTCGCTTCAGGACTCAGCTCGAAAGCGGCGAGAGCGAGCGCCAGCAAACGGCTTGTCTGCGCTCGCTCTCGCCGCTTTCCAGCTGAGTCCTGAAGCGAATTCGCTTCAGGACTCAGCTCGAAAGCGGCGAGAGCGAGCGCCAGTGAACGGCTTGGCAGCGCTCGCTCTCGCCGCTTTCCAGCTGAGTCCTGAAGCGAATTCGCTTCAGGACTCAGCTCGAAAGTGGCGAGAGCGAGCGCCAGCGAACGGCTTGTCCGCTCGCTCTCGCCGCTTTCCAATTTTGTCAAAATCTTTTTGTAGGTGAGGTCTCCAAAACTGAACACAGTACTCCAAATGTGGTCTCACCAGCGCTCTATATAAGGGGATGAAAATCTCCCTCTTCCTGCTTGTTATACCTCTAGCTATGCAGCCAAGCATCCTACTTGCTTTTCCTACCGCCCGACCACACTGCTCACCCATTTTGAGAAATCACTACCCCTAAATCCTTCTCTTCTGAAGTTTTTGCTAACACAGAACTGCCAATGCAATACTCAGATTGAGGATTCCTTTTGCCCAAGTGCATTATTTTACATTTGGAAACATTAAACTGCAGTTTCCATTGCTTTGACCATTTACCTAGTAAAGCTAAATCATTTACCATATTACAGACGCCTCCAGGAATATCAACCTTATTGCACACTTTAGAGTCATTGGCAAATAGGCAAACCTTCCCCTATGTCACTCACAAACATATTAAAAAGAATAGGACCCAGAACAGACCCTTGTGGCACACCGCTTGTAACCTGAAGATCCATCAAGGTAGGTCGAGAAGCAGAACTGGAACAAGACTTACTGGCAACAAGTAAATTTTCATCATTGCACATTACGCTCATTTGTGGTTGCCACAACATATTCTGTTTAAGGCACATTCAGACACATCCTCACAGTTTACAACAACAAAAATCACATAATAAAAGAAGTGTGAAACAGATTGTTTCAACAAAGAGATGCAAACAATAGTCTAGACATCAGATTAGGTAATTAATAGCAGATGTAATTTGTAATATCAGTGACACTGAAGCACAATATGAATAATCCATCAGTAAGCGTACACTTGTATTGGCATGTAGAAGGATCAAGATACACAGAACGTCAACGTTGGTTAATTATTAGGCACTAATAATATGCACTTAATGCATCTAGATCAGGGGTCTTCAAACTTGGCAACTTTAAGACTTGTGGACTTCAACTCCCAGAATTCTCCAGCAAGCACACCTGGCTAGAGAATTCTGGGAGTTGAAGTCCACAAGTCTTAGAGTTGCCAAGTTTGAAGACCCCTGATATAAATGATGCATTATAGAGTAGAAAATTAGTAATAAAAGTGGATTTTTAATCAGGAGGAAGTGGGATGGTGTGATTTTTGATAAATTTTATTGGTACAAAAGTAACTTTTCCTGGATTTCTACTTGTTTGTCCACTATCCCCACTCTGGGTTGACAACTGCAGATCTAGTGAGATGGATTGGCTCAGGAGCAGTGATGGGCTCGTATAGGTATACGAGTCTTCGGAGAGGGGCGGAATACAAATCTAAGTAATAAATAATAATAAAATAATAAATAGGTATGCTTAGGTATACAGAACTGGTAGAAAATTTTTCCTATCGCAGTAAATTGTCAACCCCTAACCCCCAACATTTCTCCCTTAGACTCTCCACGATTGAGCTCTCCAGGTTCCTAAGAGGCCAGTAAGGGGCATACATAAGTGCACTGGTGTGCCTTTCATCCCCTGTCCAATTATCTTTCCTTTCTCTCACTTATCATATATATTTTCTTTCTTTCATATATCCTCTCCTCTAAGTTCACTTTACCCTTATATATATTACTACATGTCTATTTTTCTCCCTAAGAGTATTGGACAAATGAATGAATGAATGAATGAATAAATAAATAAATAAATAAATGAATTTGAATGTGTATAATTTTAAAACAGCTGTGCGTGCGTGTATGTGTGTTCATACACATACAGATTATATAGTAGATAACGTATATTTTTGTATACCTGTGTATAATATGTATGCACGTATATGGCATATATACATAGAATTAAATGATATATTTTGGATGTTCAGTAATAGTAAATAGATAAGGAAATTGTATCTGTTCGAGGCGACGAGAGGCCAGGCACCCTAACCCTAACATCAAATTGACGTCAAGTGAGGTCAAGTTGGCCACTTTTAAGCCAGTCACATCACCTTTAAGTCACCCCGAGTCACATGATCATCAAACCACTCCCACCTGGTCACATGGTTGGCAAGCCACACCCACAAAATAAGCCACACCCACAGTGTGATAGTTAAAAAAATTGCAGCCCTTCACTGCTCAGGAGCATAAAGTACTTTAAACACAACTGATTTAAAGTGCACATATCTGGGTCAATGTATGGAGGTTGAATTTGAGTTTATAGTGAACATGCAGATGTGTTATAGAACAAATGTAAATCTCTTTTTCAATTAGCTTAAATTGTATCCCAAAAGCATAGTGGTTGATCCCAGATCAAGCAATGAAATAGAAGAGTGACACCTAGTGACAGAACACAGCATTACAGGACATGAATTAACTGTCCTAAAATAAAGGTGTTTGAGAAGAAAAAGAGGGTGGGATTTTGAGTCTTAAGAAATTTTAATAAATTAAAATGGCGCATGAGCAGAAGCCGAATTTCACAACAATGTGTGCGGGTGGGCGCCGGGGTCACGGCGCTCTGCAGGAAGAGCGCCGGTAACGGCAGTGATAAGGAGTCCTTATCTGAATGGGATGTGTTACTTGGAACTTTGACAGCTGCTTTTGCTTAAGGACTTCCACAGGAAAAATTCATAAAATTGGGTGTAGGCACATGATGACCTGCTTAACAACCAGCACAATTTATAATTGTAATTTCAGGCCCAATTATCATCTTACGATGAGGATTAACTGTAGCAAGGAATAATTTTATATTGCATCTTGATAATTTGTCAACAGCTTGCTTGGCTTTGTCAGCTGGTCTGTATTTTTCCTCCCTGACGTGGTGACAAGTTAAATAGAAACACAGAAACATAGAAGATTGACGGCAGAAAAAGACCTCATGGTCCATTTAGTCTGCCCTTATACTATATTTCCTGTATTTATCTTAGGATGGATATATGCTTATCCCAGGCATGTTTAAATTCAGTTAGTGTGGATTTACCAACCACGTCTGCTGGAAGTTTGTTCCAAGCATCTACTACTCTTTCAGTAAAATAATATTTTTTTCATGTTGCTTCTGATCTTTCCCCCAACTAATCTTGTTTTTCTGTTCTCTTTCCTATTGAAAACACTTCCCTCCTGAAATTTATTGAACCCTTTAACATATTTAAATGTTTTGATCATATCCTCTCCCTTCTGTCCTCCATACTATAGAGTAGTGTTTCCCAACCTTGGCAACTTGAAGATATTTGGACTTCAACTCCCAGAATTCCCCAGCCAGTGTTTGCTGGCTGGGGAATTCTGGGAGTTGAAGTCCAAATATCTTCAAGTTGCCAAGGTTGGGAAACACTGCTATAGACTCTTTCCCAATAAGTTTTATGCTTAAGATCTTCCACCATTTTTGTAACCAGTCTTTGTACCCGTTCAATTTTATCAATATCTTTTTGTAGGTGAAGCCTCCAGAACTGAACGCAGTTCTCTGTTGATAATAAATATGTAGACAGATGTTTGACATCAAGATCTTCTTAATTGTTTTGCCACGAGGACCTGCAGAGATATGTACTTTGAAAATAACGAACGGGCCATCAGTATTATCTTTGAAAATAATTCTTCTATAACCACCCACGCCTCCCCCCTCCTCTTTCGTAGTTATTCCCTACGGCTATGACATTCTTCTTTTTTATTTCTGCATCAAGTTTCTTGCCTTTTTCCACATCCAGCTTTTACAGCTATTTTTAGAAGCGGTATTTGAGCAGCTCAAACAGATGGGTATGGAGCCTGACACTTGAATCCAAATTGACGATCTGCTTTCCAAGAGCTACATGTGAAATCTATAATCTTTGGACTTGGGGAGAGTTAAACGAGCAGCGTAAACTCCCCAAAACTGCCCCCTTATTTCATCAGTGCCCAAAACAGACGGTAGGGAATTGCCAGCTGAGATAAATTAGGCAATTTTTAAAAATATCATTCCCAGACCATTCTTCTCATACCGGAGCCAGTCCAAGTATCCTGCCCACAAGATGTTGGAATGGATCCTTGCACCATTCTGGAATGTCTATTATCTATTCTAGAATACCAGGCCAAAATTAGAAACAAGGGTGAGATACATTGAAGGGTCAATAAATTAGGGCCAAATAGCTCATTCTCCTCCTTTTGAGCTTTGTTTAGATCAGTGTTTCCCAACCTTGGCAACTTGAAGATATTTGGACTTCAACTCCCAGAATTACCCAGCCAGCGAATGCTGGCTGGGGAATTCTGGGAGTTGAAGTCCAGATATCTTCAAGTTGCCAAGGTTGGGAAATACTGGTTTAGATCATAGGTGGGGCCAGTGATGGTCTACCCAATTTTTTTACAGCCACACTCTGGGTGTGCCTTATTTTGCATGTGTGGCTTGATGGTCATGTGACCGGGTAGGAGTGGCTTGACAAACGTGTGACTAGGGGTGGCTTAAAGGTCATGTGACTGGATGGGAGTGGCTTACCGACCAAGATAAGTTTTCAAATAGGTGCTTGGACTCTTTTTCCAGGTGATTAAGTCACATTATTCGAATAGCCACAAAAAGGACAAATGATAGACAGCATTATTTGTTGAGGAGCCGAGTAACATTTTAAGGTTTTGTACTGAACCCACAAGGTTCAGTATGATGACAGATTAGGCAAGTAGCTCAATTTTCTTTAATGGCTATAAAAGTTCAGTTCTAGATAATGATTAAATGATTAAAGCATTTATGGATAGAAACATGCTATTTAATTATTTCCTTAATTATTTAATTATTTCCTATTATAATTATTTCCTATTTTAAAAGTAATTAAAGACCATACTAAGGCACTAGAGAAGGAAGAACAATAAAAAAATTATTAAGTATTCAATAAATAGTGCATAAACCTACTATCCCCACTGTGTCCCCCCCTCCGTGGAGGCAGGAGCCCATTACTGACAGGTGTTCAAGATTTTTTTTGCCTCTTCTTAAGAACCATTTTCTACTTAAGAACTCGAGCCCGGAAAAATTTCCCAGGAAATTTGAGAGCAGCATGAAGGCCTGGCCACTTTCCTGCCATTCCCCCTTTAATCCCGGCCATCTCCGGCTTTTCTGGGCTGCCAGAGGAGCCTTTCGGTGGCGCTTAAGGAGGCTTTGGCAGTCCAGAGCAAACAAAGCATTTTCCTTTCTCTGGGCGCCTGGAGAGAGAATAAACCTCTGCCAGTGCCCAGAGAAAAGAAACACTGTCTTCTCTCTGGACAGCGACTGTCCTCCTCTTCTTCCTCCTCTTTTATTTCTTTCCTAATGGGTTTGCATGCATTATTTGCTTTTACATTGATTCCTATGGGAAAAATTGCTTCTACTTACTGTTGTGGTTGGCTCTGGCCCAGCTCCTGCCCCAAGGAATGTGGAGGTGGATGCAGGGGAAATATCGACATGTCAGAGGCCTGTTTTGTTGCCGACAGAGTCAGATAGTGAAGTTTCCTTGGAAGAAGAAGAAGGTGGGGGTGACTTGGAAGAGGGAAGTTTGGCAGACAGCCCAGGATGAGATCAATCATCCTTATCATCCCTGGATTCTGAACAAGAACGTATGACACATGCATAGAGTGATGCATAAGAGAGAACAACTGAAGGATTATTACAGGAGATAAGTGAGGCCACCTGTGGTTGGCTGGGGCTGCTGTAATTAGTGCTACAGATAAAAGAGCAGCCTGTTGGTTTAGCCTCATGGCAGTTTATCTGATTCCTTGTTTCGTCAAGATCGTGTTTTTTGCTGTTCAAGACTGTGTGTGGACTTTAGAATATACTTTAGAATTGGACTCAATTTCCCAGTTATTGGGTGAGCAATTGGATTGCATTTACCCTGTGCCTTGTATGTACCAGAAAATCCCTTTGACATTTAAGAAGGGAGCTGTTTCTGTTTTTCTGTTGATAAAGACTTTTGGTTTTTCCTGCTATCGTGTGGTGTGTGTCTTTCTGGACTAATTACCCTGTAATTACGGGCGGTTGGGACAGGCCAGCAGAACATTTACAAACCTTTCTACTTAACAACCTGATCAACAAACGAATTAAGTTCTTAAGTAGAGGTACCACTGTACATGTGAAGACAGTTTCTTTCTCTCTCTCTCTCTCTCTCTCTCTCTCTCACACACACACACACACAGCAGAAATAGACATTCAAGACAGATACTAAAGGCCCTTCATTCTTTCCCTCTGAAGAATAGCATGTTAGGAATAGCCTGTAGGGCAATTCCATATAACATAACCATTTTTCAGAATGCAATTAAATTCTGACCCAAGGGGAATTTCTTTTTAATGGGATGTATTTTTACACAAATTCAAAGAAATAGCTCCTTTTGCTCCGCGGGTTCCTTATGTAAGCCCCTTTGCCTCGAGATTTGGGTCAGCAGAAAATGCCTTCCCTTCTACATACACCCCCTCCACAAACTGTAAAATCTCAATCTGCGCACCATTTTCCCTTCGTCTTGTGCGGGATATACCAGTGCCTCTACATTTATTTATAACATGCACGAGATGTATTTTCTGCTTGATGTGAACGCTCGGCTTAATGTACTGCTTAGAATTAAGAGCCAGCAATAACGCATTTTTGCAAATTAATCTTCTCATCGTTCCCATCACCCATCTCTTCCCACAAATGACTGTATGACTGTAACTTTGTTGCTGGTATCCTTACGATTTATATTGACTGGTTCCTAATATGATTTGATTGCTTATTTGTACCGGGACTATCATTAAAGTATTGTACCTTACTGATAAATTCAAATCCCTGCGACCAGTTAGGCCCCACAGAGTGGGCCTTCTCCGGGTCCCGTCAACTAAACAATGTCGGTTGGTGGGGCCCAGGGTGTTGGATCAAGGTGGTGCCGTGGATATTGCCTATCTGGACTTCAGCAAAGCCTTTGATACGGTTCCACATAAAGAGCTGATAGATAAATTAATGAAGATTGGATAGTTCAGTGGATTTCAAGCTGGCTGAAGCATAGACATCAGAGAGTTATTGTTAATGGCGAGTATTCTGAGCAGAGACAGGTTACAAGCGGTGTGCCACAAGGGTCTGTTCTGGGTCCTATTCTTTTTAATATGTTTGTGAGTGACATAGGGGAAGGTTTGGTAGGGAAGGTTTGCCTATTTGCCGATGACTCTAAAGTGTGCAATAGGGTTTATATTCCTGGAGGGGTCTGTAATATGGTAAATGATTTAGCTTTACTAGATAAATGGTCAAAGCAATGGAAACTGCAGTTTAATGTTCCCAAATGTAAAATAATGCACTTGGGGAAAAGGAATTTCTGACAGTCTCAAAATGGGTGAGCAGTGTGGTCGGGCGGTAGGAAAAGCAAGTAGGATGCTTGGCTGCATAGCTAGAGGTATAACAAGCAGGAAGAGGGAGATTGTGATCCCCTTATATAGAGCGCTGGTGAGACCACATTTGGAGTACTGTACTGTGTTCAATTCTGGAGACCTCACCTACAAAAAGATATTGACAAAATTGAACGGGTCCAAAGACGGGCTACAAGGATGGTGGAAGGTCTTAAGCATAAAACGTATCAGGAAAGACTTAATGAACTCAATCTGTATAGTCTGGAGGACAGAAGGAAAAGGGGGGACATGATTGAAACATTTAAATATGTTAAAGGGTTAAATAAGATTCAGGAGGGAAGTGTTTTTAATAGGAAAGTGAACACAAGAACAAGGGGACACGATCTGAAGTTAGTTGGGGGAATGATCAAAGGCAACATGAGAAAATATTATTTTACTGAAAGAGTAGTAGATCCTTGGAACAAACTTCCAGCAGACGTGGTTGGTAAATCCACAGTAACTGAATTTAAACATGCCTGGGATAAACATATATCCATTGTAAGATAAAATACAGGAAATAGTATAAGGGCAGACTAGATGGACCATGAGGTCTTTTTCTGCCGTCAGTCTTCTATGTTTCTATGAGCCTTCTCTGTGGTGGCCCCGGCCCTCTGGAACCAACTCCCCCCAGAGATTAGAATTGCCCCCACCCTCCTTGCCTTTCGTAAGCTCCTCAAAACCCACCTCTGCCGTCAGGCATGGGAGAATTGAGATAATCTTTCCCCCTAGGCTTCTACAATTTATGCATGGTATGTTTGTATGTATGGTTTTATAACAAGGGTTTTTAGCTGTTGTAGTATTGGATTTTTACATTCTGTTTTTTGTCGCTGTTGTTAGCCGTCCCGAGTCCACGGAGAGGGGCGGCATACAAATCCAATAAATAAATAAATAAATAAATAAATGAATGAATGAATGAATGAATGAATGATAGATAGATAGATAGATAGATAGATAATAAATAAATAAATAAATAAATAAATAATAAATAAATAAATAAATAAATAATAAATAATAAATAATAAATAAATAAATAAATAAATAAATAATAAATAAATAAATAAAATAAAATAAAATAAAATAAAATAAAATAAAATAAAATAAAATAAAATAAAATAAAATAAAATAAAATAAATTCATTGTGTGTCTAATCACACGTGGCCAATAAGGAATTCTATTCTATTCTATTAAGACTACCTTATGATTCTTGACAAACTTATCTTTTCTTTTATGTATACTGAGAGCATATGCACCAAGACAAATTCCGTGTGTGTCCAAGCACACTTGGCCAATAAAGAATTCTATTCTGTTCTGTTCTATTCTATTCTATTCCATTCCATTGCATTCTTGTGGTCTGTACACACAGGGTCAATCAGATTCTTAGCCCACCAGAAGACTCTTTGTATTAAATAAGGCTTCTGGTGTTTGCAATAGAGGATCTTATCTAGTGTCCAGTGTCTCTTGAGAAAGCCAAGTTCCAGAGAAATAATTACCGTATTGCTGACACACAGGGATTTTTCTGTAGTAACCCCTGACCTTTGAAACTTCCTCCCCATTAACACTCAGCAGGCAATGTCTTCTGTCCCTTTAGAAATGGCCCTTTGGGGATTTTTTAAATAAGTGATGGAATTCTAAACACATTCATCAGAGCAATGTTTCTCAGGCTCAGCCATTTGATGACGTGTGGACTTCAACTCCCAGAATTCTCCAGCCAGCAAGGCTGGGTGGGGAATTCTGGGCACGGGAGTCCACACATCTTCAAATGGCTAGGCTTCAAAAACACTGCCCTGGGGCATAGTTCCCTCTAAGCTGAGCAGTGAGCTATGGCGCACTTAAAAATCATCATCAACTCAGAGTTTTCCAAACCTGCCCAGAAGCCGAGAGGGAAAGAGTGAGAGGGAAGGAGAGAGAGAGGAAGAGAGGAAGAAAGAGAAACAGATAGAAAAAAGAGAGGAAGGAAAAGAGAAAGAAAAAGAATGGGAGTAAGGAAGAGAGAAAGAAAATCAAAATCTAGTTTGAAACTAGCTCAACTATTTAAGTGGCATTTGATATTGATAGAGTTGCCCTATTATGAGCTCACTGTTATAGACACACAGTACAGTATTTTATTTTGAAATTCTCTGAGGCAAAACAGGGTGGGTTTTTTTATTTGTTTGTTTGTTTGTTTCTTTCTTTCTTTCTTTATTATTTCTGTGCCGCCGAGTCCCGAAGGGACTGCCGCTCAGACACTATACTTTTCCGCCCAGCCCCCCCAAAAATTAGAGGGAACACTGCCCTGAATGCAGAGAGATGATGTTTCTCCCCCTTTTTCTGATATTTATACCAGAGGTCTTCGAAGAACGCCAGAGCTCTAGGCAAGATTGGGAAGTTGAAGTAAACATCCTCGAACAAGGAGGAAACGATAAACAAGCAAACAGCATGGTTGCGTGCAGGAATATATCAGGACTCAAGGCTGACTTAGTCATTTTTACTTTTTTTAAAATAGCCATCAGATTACAATAGATATATGCCTATTACTGTGTTCTGCTGAATTCGTTTGCTGTTCCTGCTGTTAATTTATCTTGAGCTTTGATTGATTTTATTGCCATGTATGAGCTGCACAGGACTATTTCAAGATAATTCACTGTGCGAAGAGGTAAAAAAAAAAGGTTATTTGAATTTACACAGGTATATATGCTCCTCTTCAAATAAATGTATTGAACGCTCCCTTTGAAATCTATTTTCTGCATTAGCCTTTTGTTTTTAGCTAAGGCGTTTACTGCAGCATTCAGTGACTTTTATTTACATTTTTAAAAATGAGATTAAACTGTTTCACAATAGAAAAAGAGTACAGTATATGCAATAGTTAGCAAAACAATGCACCTCAATATATATATAATCATCACAAGAAAGTAAAAGGGGAAAAAATGCCCTGGGAAATTATAAGCAGAGAAACTTCCCCAAATTTTATCATATAGCTTAAAAGTCTTCTTGGCTTCATTTTCTTTTTAAAATTCAATTTGACCAACCATATTTGTATTTGACTAGAATATCTCCAAGGTCCCTTCCAACTCTGTTATTCAGTTATCTGTTATTATTATGAAAAGTTAGTTGCTGGATGCACAATTTTTTTCCTCCTTCCTTTGTAGCATGATAATTCATTTAAGCAGCCTGCATAGCCTCAAATCTGATATTCTTGAAGTTTTGATAAATTCTGAATATTGGAAACAGAGCCACCAAGAATGTTTGCAGAACTCAATGATTGATCCAGTCATATGAATCAAACCCCAAATAGGACTACTGTATAATAAAAGAAATCAATTTCTATTGTCCACATTCTGGAAAGATGCACATACAGTACTTTTATCTCTTGAAATATTTGGCTACAAGATCCTAACAAGATTATTTTATTTTATTTCATCAAGAACAGATATAACTATACTGTGTTCCCTCGCTTTTCGCGGGGGATGCGTTCCGAGACCGCCTGCAAAAGTCGAATTTCCGCAAAGTAGAGATGCGGAAGTAAATACACTATTTTTGGCTATGAACAGTATCACAAGCCTTCCCTTAACACTTTAAACCCCTAAATTGCCATTTTCCATTCCCTTAGCAACCATTCAGATTATTACTCACCATGTTTATTTATTAAAGTTTATTTAAAAAAATTTATTAAAGGCAGACGAAAGTTTGGCGATGACATATGACGTCATCGGGCGGGAAAAACCATGGTATAGGGAAAAAACCCGCAAAGTATTTTTAATTAATATTTTTGAAAAACCATGGTATAGACTTTTCACGAAGTTCGAACCCGTGAAAATCGAGGGAACGCTGTATACTTAACTGTGAATATATGAAATGGATACAAATAAAAGAAAACATTAGCTACATAAGCCAGTTTTATTTTTGGGCCAAAGAGGGTTATTTTTTGGACTGGAGCTTCCTTATGGTTAGGGGTCATTTGTTTTTCCTGGTTTTGGGGATTATTAGTGGTACGTGTAGTTTGATGTCTTTTGACTTCTTGTAAAAGGATGTTACAATGGTCCCTGGCAGTGTTGCAGCCAGTGAACAGTTTGCCAATCAAGAGATGAGAGGTCATCAAGTTATGAGATCATAATTGGCTTTTCTAAAGTTATACTTTGGGGTCTTGTCATTTTGATTGTCTTTGTAAGAACGTAAATGGAGACCAAAGTCAATCATGCTGTTTGAAAAGGGTTGGTTAATGTGCAGATTGAGTTTAAATTATTGCAGAAGATGAGATCAAGGCAGCTGTTGAGTCACAAACATCTGCAAAGGAAAAAATGTACTTGGAGAGAAATAGATGAACGTTAGGTCTGCATCAGTAAGTAAACCCTCAAGGTGCACAAGAATCAAAAACTGTTAAGTAATTAGCAAGATCAATTAAAGAAAAAAAAGGCCTTCTTTAGATTGTTGGAACCAAGAGAGCTTCGGACAGTAGAAAACCTGGAATGGATTTTGATATATAAAAATGCTATGACTTTTCTCCTCCTTTGCATGAAAGAGGTCTCTATTTATATCCATGCCCTCCTTTTATCCACCTACAAGCCTATATTATATTGCTGGTTCTTGGAGCTGTAATGAAAAATTAAATGAATCAAGGCCAATTAGCAGATTTTTTGCTCTGATTCAACAGAGAATCTCCCGAACCTTTGTGCCATCTTTCAATGCTTAACAACTGTGAAATAATCTAGATAGTTGATATCAAAACTTGTTTGGACTGAAGGATTAATAATGCTTGACAAGCCAGGGCTGAGACTGACCTGCTGAGACAGCAATTGAAGGCAAATAAAATAGAGCTCGAGATGGATACAGAAAATTAAGCTTCACTGTGTCGGGTCTCGTGGCTCATTAATGCAGGCCGTGAATCGAGGAATTGCATGTTATTTTAATATTTTATTGTGAGCCCGAGGTGTAGGGAAGAGAGGCTGGAGAAAAAAAGAAGCTAATCAGCCTACGAAATCACTGCCACTGGCTAGAGCGAAGCCTGCACGTACGGTGCAAGTGGCTGTTTAAACGGTTGCACAAACACTTCCCAGCTGAAGCTTCATTCCCCTGAAAGATCTAACAAATTAGACAGAGGTGGTTTCCAACTGGTGCGATCTGGTGCTGGCGTTCCGGTAATTTAGGCATGACGGCTCCAGTGTTGTCTATGCTTGTCTGTGCACACCGCCCAGTGAAGGGATCCCCGTCGCTGTTGCTCCCAGTGTGCTCCCGGTGACTGGCATAAGCGCCAGCACGAGGAAGTGAAATTTCACATGAGGACGCTCACGTGTGCAAGATTTCGCCAATTTTTGATGATTTCTTTGCTTCCGCGGAAGCAAAAAAACATAGAAACATAGAAGACTGACGGCAGAAAAAGACCTCATGGTCCATCTAGTCTGCCCTTATACTTGAAGTAGACCCAGAGGCAGGGTTCAAGCAATCGGTACTTTTATTCAGCTCAGAGAACAAGTGACAGCTCAGCAAGGTAAAGTGACAATTCAGCGAGTACCGACTGACTCTGCCTGGAGAAACCGCTCCTTTTATACATTTGCGGTTCCCGCCAAAGCTAGAGCCGGCCGCGTCTGAGCCAATCAGGAGCGACTTCCTGCTTCGGCTCAGACAGCGCTAGAAAGAGGAACAAACTATTTACAGAGTTACAAGGTAGCCATTCCAGGATACAACACCCCTCCCCTCATAGTTGGACACATCCATCATGAAAGCCATGTGACAAAGTCGTCCAATCGGTGGGGCCTCCGAGGAGCTCGCGCTGACCTGCGCAGTTCAATTTCTCCTTCGACACTGACTGTGGAGGATGGCTCGCCGCTGTTCTCCCGGCGCGGCGGACTTGGCCTGGCGGGCCCAACGAAGGCTTCGGAGGACGAGGATGGCTCGGCGTCGCTGGATGGTTCCCCCTGGCCCGATAAGTCTCTTTGCGTGTTTCTTAACTCGGGCAATGCACTAAAGTCTGTCGAAGGGGGAGAGTCCATGTCAGTGGTTTGTGGCAATTGATTTTCTGCTCGCTTCCGAATGTGGTCTATGTGTCGTTTCCACAAACGACCATCCTCTAGTTTTACAATATAAGTCTTTGGTGCATTTTGCTTAACAACAATTCCTTTCATCCAGTTTACATTTCCATCAAAACTTTTTACATATACATTTTGTCCCAAATACATTTCTCTTTCAGGTTTTACACACATTTGGTTATTATTAACACAGAACCTTGGGTTTAACCTGTCTAGTGGTGACCTCAACTTTCTTCCCATCAATAACTCTGCAGGGCTTACATGTGTGTGTGAGTTAGGGGTAATGTGCTGGGTTAGTAAGAATTGGTCCAAGTTTTGTTGCACATCCCCAGGGCCTGACCTGCGCAATGCCTCCTTTGCCACCCGAACGTAACGTTCTGCCAATCCGTTAGCCCAGGGCGAATAAGGCGAGATGAGGGCATGCCTGACCCCTAGGCCATCTAAGAACAACTCGAATTGCCTGGCTGTTAGCTGTGGCCCATTGTCAGACACTAAGATATCTGGGCAACCATGGGATGCAAACAGTCTACTCAATACCTTGATGGTGGCACTTGTGGTTATGTTGTTCATTGCTATTATTTCCACCCATTTGGAGAAGGCATCAACCACTATTAAAAAATACTGGGAACCCACTGGGCCAGCAAAATCAATGTGGATTCTAGACCAAGGGCCAGCAGGCTGTTCCCACTCAGCCGGAGTTGTTTTGGGGGGACTAGGCCGTGACTCTTGGCACGGGTCACACTTTGAAACCCAATTCTCAATATCAGCATCCAGCCCTGGCCACCATAGATGCCCCCTTGCCAGGCTCTTCATCCTGACAATCCCAGGATGACCCACATGTAACATTTTGAGTACCTTTCCCCTTAGGCTTTTGGGGATGATCACTCTATCTCCCCACAACAGACAACCCTTTACATATGACAACTCAAGTCTTTTGTTTTTAAAATCACACAATTCAGGTTTCACAACATCATTTTGCCATCCCTTTAGAACACAGTTCACCACTTGTTTAAGGATTTGATCTTGCTGCGTGTGTGCAGCTACCTCTTTGGCCGTGGTTAGTGGGTTATCCTCGAGTTCTATCATTAACACATCTGTGGAAGGAACAGGGTCTTCCACTAAGTCTGCTATGGGGCACCTGCTGAGGCCGTCTGCGTGATTGATTTCCTTTCCCCCCTTGTGGGTGAGCTCATACTGGTACCCTGAGAGGAAAAGAGCCCATCTGATTAGTCTTGGAGACATAAAAGGTGGAGTGGGCTTGTTGGGGGCTAGCAGACCTAGTAGGGGCTTGTGGTCAGTGACTAGTTCAAAACTTCTTCCAAAAATATAATTGTGGAACTTCTTTACCCCTGCCACTAATGCTAGGGCCTCCTTGTCTAACTGGCTATAATTCCTCTCTGTGCTGGTCATGGTTCTTGAGAAAAATGCTATTGGGGCCTCTGTCTTATTAGGTAGAACGTGAGCTAGGACTCCTCCTATGCCGTACGGCGAAGCGTCGCACGTGAGCCTAATGGGTAGTGAAGCACTATATTGGACTACTACACTTTTAGAAGTTAATAAATCCTTTATTTGAGAGAAAGCTTCACGTTCAGTTTTCCCCCATGTCCAGCGGGCTTCCTTCTGGAGTAAACGATGGAGAGGCTCTGCTACTGTTGCCTTCTGCTTTAAAAAAACGGAATAAAAATTAAGGAGGCCCAAAAATGCCTGTAGCTCATTCTTATCTCGTGGTTCTGGGGCTTCTCTAATTGCTTTCAGCTTTTCTGTTGTGGGGTGGATGCCTTCTTTATCTATTTTATAACCAAGGAATTCTATACTGTTGGTTCCCCAGACACATTTATCAGGCTTGATTCTTAACCCTTTGTCCTGTAACCTCTTAAGTACTTCCCTTATTCTTTTGTTTACTTGTTCCTGGTTTTCCCCTGCAATTAAGATGTCATCAAAGTATGGAATGGCCCCATTTACCCCTGACAATAGGCGTTCCATAATGCTCTGGAATATTCCTGGGGCTATGCTTACCCCAAACTGTAACCTCGTGCATTTGAAAGCCCCCCTGTGCGTTACAATTGTTTGAGCGTTTGCTGTTTGTTCATCGACCGGAAGTTGCTGGTAAGCTTGCGCCAGGTCGATCTTTGCGAACCTTTTCCCCTCCCCCAGGGAGTGTAGAAGTTGTTGCACAACCGGGATGGGGTAGGGGTGGTGTTGGAGTGCCTTATTCAGGGTCGATTTGTAATCAGCGCAAACTCTTAAAGAGCCATCTGGCTTCAGAGGTGTAACTATGGGAGTTTCCCATGGCCCCTGTTCCACACGGACCAAAATACCTTGGCTAATGAGTTTATCCAGCTGTATGTCTAGTTTGGGGAGAAGCGGAAGGGGGACCCTGCGAGGTTTTAGTCTGATCGGTGGGACCTTGGGGTCAATAGAGAATGATATAGGGGGCCCCTTATACAATCCCAAGGTGGGGCTGAACACTTCAGGGAACTCTTTCACAAAGTTAGGCATATTATCACAGTTTACATTACACACACCCGAAATCTCGATCCCCAACGGTTCCATCCACGCTAAACCCAGAAGAGAGTGTTTGGCCCCCGTTACAATAAGCATGGGAAGGGTACATTTAACATTCTTGAATGCAATAGGTACATTTGCTGTTCCCAGGACCGAGATTACCCCCCCTTGGAAGTCTCTGATCACCAAAGAGGTTTGATTTAGGTCAGCCTTAGACACATTAGGCATATACAGTTTAAATTTTTCCCAGGGCATGATGGTATATCTAGAGCCCGTATCCAGCTCCATTGAGCAAGGCTGGTTATTTAGTAACAATGAGATAACAATTTTAGCCCCCTTTTTGGTTGCCGTGTTATTCACGGAAAATTGAGAGTTACCTCTATAGTAGTCGCGGTTAGCGGTTGAGTAGTTCCTTTGACCCGAGTTGCGGAACGGTCTCCTTTCTCGCGATTGGGGGGTCTGGTTTTGTGGTCGCTGGTATTGCGGCGTGGCGAAAGTTTCTTCCGGTGCCGTTGCTCTGCAAGCGATGGCGATGTGGCCTCTACGGTTGCAGCGGCGGCATGTAGCGTCTCGGAAAGGGCATCGATGGCGCTGGTGATTTCCCCGGCAGCCCGCGCAGGGGGCTGGGTGAGTAGCTCTCAGGTGTCTCGGCTGGTCTTGCACCAAGAGGCAGTTGTCCCCGCTGTGAGTTGGTTGGCTGAGGTCGTCTGATTCCACGGCGCTGGAAGACGCGGAGTCAATTTTGGCAATGAGTTCTCGCCTTCCGTGCTCTTTCAATTCCCTAGCCGCTGCGTCGGCTGCTTCTGCGGTCTGCGCTAGTTTAATCACGGTTTGTAGAGTCGGCTCTTCTTCGGTGAGGAGTTTATTTCTCACTGTGTTGCTTTTCATGCCGAAAACCAAGGCGTCGGTGAGGCGAGCTTCCGGGTCTTTAAACTTGCATTGAGCAAGTACCGTTCGAAGCCGCGTTGTAAACTGGTTGATCGACTCGGTTTCCTTCTGAGCCATCATGGAAAATTGATGCCGAAAAACCATGGCCGGTTTGGTCGGTTTGAAATGGCTCGCTAGCTTTTCCTGTAGGACGTCCCACGCTACGGTTCTTGCTTGCTGCGGTTCGGTGAGAGTTTGGGCCAGTCCACGGATTTCTGGGCCGCAGTAATTAAGGAAAATAGCCCGTCTTCGATCGGCTTCGGCGTCCTGTATTCCCGCCGCCTCGAGGAAGATCTCGAAGGTGGCCATGTATTCGTCCCAGGTCGTTTTCTCGGGATCGAAGAGTTCCGGAGCCTGGCCGATCTGGACTTTGTTCATGTTGCACGCGATGTTTCTTCCGTCCGTTCGTCGCCAGTGAAGTAGACCCAGAGGCAGGGTTCAAGCAATCGGTACTTTTATTCAGCTCAGAGAACAAGTGACAGCTCAGCAAGGTAAAGTGACAATTCAGCGAGTACCGACTGACTCTGCCTGGAGAAACCGCTCCTTTTATACATTTGCGGTTCCCGCCAAAGCTAGAGCCGGCCGCGTCTGAGCCAATCAGGAGCGACTTCCTGCTTCGGCTCAGACAGCGCTAGAAAGAGGAACAAACTATTTACAGAGTTACAAGGTAGCCATTCCAGGATACAACAATACTATTTCCTGTATTTTATCTTACAATGGATATATGTTTATCCCAGGCATGTTTAAATTCAGTTCCTGTGGATTTACCAACCACGTCTGCTGGAAGTTTGTTCCAAGGATCTACTACTCTTTCAGTGAAATAATATTTTCTCACGTTGCTTTTGATCTTTCCCCCAACTAACTTCAGATTGTGTCCCCTTGTTCTTGTGTTCACTTTCCTATTGAAAACACTTCCCTCCTGAACCTTATTTAACCCTTTAACATATTTAAATGTTTCGATCATGTTCCCCCTTTTCCTTCTGTCCTCCAGACTATATAGATTGAGTTCGTGAAGTCTTTCCTGATAGGTTTTATGGTTAAGACCTTCCACCATTCTTGTAGCCCGTCTTTGGACCCGTTCAATTTTGTCAATATCTTTTTGTAGGTGAGGTCTCCAGAACTGAACACAGTATTCCAAATGTGGTCTCACCAGCACTCTATATAAGGGGATCACAATCTCCCTCTTCCTGCTTGTTATACCTCTAGCTATGCAGCCAAGCATCCTACTTGCTTTCCCTACTGCCCGACCACACTGCTCACCCATTTTGAGACTGTCAGAAATCACTACCCCTAAATCCTTCTCTTCTGAAGTTTTTGCTAACAGAACTGCCAATGCAATACTCAGATTGAGGATTCCTTTTCCTCAAGTGCATTATTTTACATTTGGAAACATTAAACTGCAGTTTCCATTGCTTTGACCTTTTATCTAGTAAAGCTAAATCATTTACCATATTACACCACCCAAAATTGATGAAATCTCCCACACGCACGAGCGTCCCCATATCAGATTTTATTTCCTGCACATGCGCAGGAGCCGAATGTTGCACAGGTGCGCAGGTGAACATATCAGGGGTGTGGAGATGCGTGCACACCTCCACTGTATATTGGACCATCCATGCAGCAGCCCACTATTAATGCCGCCATCTTTCCCCCCCTAATTTTCAGCAATTTTTTCAGCTCTGAGCAGGCGTGAAAGTAAAACCGTCCCTTTGGGCATGCGCGGAAGTAAAATCGTGCCCTGGGACACAAGTGCAAGCATGCACACGCGAAATGTCGCGATGCACACCAGTAGGAAAAGATAAAAGAAATCCACCTCTGGAATTAGTGCAACAAAGCAAGATGTTTATTTAGATGAGATGCTGGCTTTGATTGAGCACGGTCTTTACTTTGCAGGTTTGTTATAAATGGCCTGCTTTAAGTTTCCAAATACAGGCAGTCCTCTGCTTACGACAGTTCCTTTAGTGACAGGTCAGAATTATGACAACACTGAAAAAAATGGCTTATGAACATTTTCCATACTTACAACCAGTGATGGGCTGCCAAAATTTTTACTGCCGCACTGTGGGTGTGGCTCATTGTGTGGGTGTGGCTTGATGGTCATGTGACTGGGGGATGGCTTTAAGGTTATGTGACTGGGCGGGAGTGGCTTACCGACCAAGATAAGTTTTCAATTAGATGCTTGGACTCTTTTTCACTTGATTGTCACATTATTTGAATAGCCACTGTTATATATGCATTTGTAAATAGGTTATGAAAATTAAGCAACTTGTTTAAACTGCGAGTGGGAAAAGCCGCGGGCGGGAAATTTAAATGGCTGTCTAAGCCACGCCTCTAGCAAGGGTAACGGTATAAAAGAGGCAGCCCGCGCGTGGGATTTTCAACCTGGTCACCAGTTCCTGATTGATACACACAGTGAGTTACACCCTGACTTTTCTTGAATAAAGAGTTCAGAAGACACAAGTCCAGCCTATTCTCTAAACTTAACAGCCACCAAAAGGAGAAATGATTTGTTGAGGAGCACAGTAACATTTTAAGGTTTTGTACTGACCCCACAAGGTTCAGTATGATAACAGATTAGACAAGTAGTTCAATTTTCTTTAATTGCTATAAAAGTTCAGTTCTAGATAATGAGTAAAATGATGAAAGCGTTTATGGGTAAAAACATACTATTTAATTATTTCCTACTTTAAATGTAATTAAGGATCATACTAAGGTGCTAGAGAGGAAGGACAATAAAAAACTATTAAGTATTCAATAAATAGTGCATAAACCTACTACCCCCACTGCATCATCACCCCACCCTGTGGGAGCAGCAGCCTGCTTATGACCATTGTAGCATGAGAAAGAGAGAGAGAGAAAGAGAGAGAGAGAGACAGACAGACAGAGAAAAAAAGAGAGAGAAAGATACAGATAGACAAAGAAAGAGAGAAAAAGAGAGACAGAAAGAGAGAGAGACAGAAAGAGAGAAAGAGAAAAAGAGAGAGAGGAAAAAGAGAGCGAGAAAGAGAGGAAAAAGAGAGAAAGAGACAGAGAAAGAGAGAAAGGGAGGGAGAGAGAAAGAGGGAGAGAGAGAGAGAGAGAGAGAAAGAAAGGGAGATATATGGAATTATTTATGCTTAGGGGATCAAAGCTTTCAAGCTGACAGGATGAAATTTTTAAAATGTACGTTAAGTTAAAATGTGCTTCATTCCTAATAGGGAAGAACCTTTCTCAGCTAAATCGGTTCCTCACCTATTTATGTGGCTCTTGAGATACGCCTGGCAAACAGACCCGTCTTCCTACTGATCCTAATTCTACTGTACATACTGAAATTGGTAGGATGAAAGCACCCCGGGGCTGGTAAAGACTACTTTTGATGACCTAAGCTTGATCCAGGGCATGCAGTGGTGCTGGTGCTCTATATTGTACATTTTTCCTTATCTACTCCCCTTCCCTCCCCTCTGAAATTGCTTTGCAATAATCTCAGCCAACTTCCTTTGCTGGCTGGCTCAAATCTTTCTGGGTTTTTTTCCTTTCTCAAATTCTCAGTAGTTTAGTTAAGAGCATATTTGGAATCACCTCCCCCCAGAGATTCGCACTGCTCCCACTCTCCTGGACTTTCAGAAAATGTTGAACATACATCTTTGTCGGCAGGCTTGGGGTTGTTGAATATAGACACGCTGCTCTATGATAGAGGCAGGGACGAATGTGATTGAATGGAATTCTAAAACTATCTGGTTTGGTGCTGCAATTCAACAGGACCGACACAGACTTCAGAGGATAATCAGAACTGCAGAAAAAACAATTGCTGCCAACCTGCCTTCCATTGAGGACCTATATACTGCATGAGTCAAAAAGGGCTGTGAAAATATTTACTGACCCTTTCAATCCTGGACACAAACTATTTCAACTCCTACACTCAAAACGTCGCTACAGAGCACTGCATACCAAGACAACTAGACACAAGAACAGTTTTTTCCAGAACACCATCACTCTACTAAACAAATAATTCCCTCAACTCAGACTTTTTACTAAATCTGCACTTCTGTTCTACTAGTTTTTCTCATCATTCCTATCATCCTTTTCCTCCCACTTAGGACTGTATTACTATAATTTGTTGCTTGTATCCTAAGATTTTAATTAATATTGTTTCTTCATTGCTTATTTGACCCCTATGAAAATCATTAAGTGTTGTACCACATGATTCTTGACAAATGTATCTTTTTCTTTTATGTACACTGAGAGCATGTGCACCAAGACAAATTCCTTGTGTGTCCAATCACACTTGGCCAATAAAATTCTATTCTATTCTATTCTTTAATGACATGGGTTTTTAGGTTTGTTAAATTAGATTTTAGCATGTTTAATGGATTTGTTTTAAATTGGCTTGGTTTTAATTGTTGCTATCTGTTTTATCTTATTTATTTATCCTTATGTTGAAAGTCACCTTGAGTGTCCGGAAAATATATATATGAAGGTCTTGGTATATTCGGGTTTCTTCCCATGTAAATTTCAGAGATCCCTGGCAACGTTTCGACGAGGTCCCACTCGTCATCTTCAGGCTCGTGTTTTTGGCTTTGTGGTAGGGGGAACATTTAACTGTGGTAAAAAAGGTCATAACAGCTGCTGTGGCTGCTTTAACAACCACCTTATTAGCAATGGAAATTCTGGTCCCAATGATAGCTATAAGTTCCTGGGAGGAACCCTACTTAGCAGTAGTGACTGTGAAAGGGATCTCGGAGTCTTGGTAGATAATCAACTAAATATGAGCCAGCAATGTGCAGCAGCGGCTAAAAAGGCCAACACAATCCTAAGCTGTATCAACACTCCAAGACCAGAGAGGTATTAATACCACTCTATAATGCCCTGGTCAGACCACTTCTGGAGTACTGCATCCAGTTCTGGTCACCACACTTCAAAAGAGACATAGAAACTCTGGAGAAGGTGCAAAAAAGAGCAACCAAAATGATTAGGGGACTAGAAGCCAAGACTTATGAAGAGAGATTGCTGGAACTGGGCATGGATAGCTTAGAGCAGTGTTTTTCAACCAGTGTGCTGTGGCACACTAGTGTGCCATGAGACATAGTCAGGTGTGCTGTGGGAAAATTAAACATGGGTCCCCAAACTACGGCCCGTGTGCCGGATATGGCCCGCAGAGTCCATTTATCCACCCCGCTGCCAGCCACCTCCATCCAAACATAAACATTCTCCTCACAATCCCTCCAGCTATCAGCGACAGGAGTAGACGCACAGGGAACGCTCAGTGACCAATCACCTTCTAGGATTCATCCCGGCAACTAGTGATGAACCAATAGCAGGCCACCTCTCATCCACACCCAGGAAGGTCCCTGCTCGGGTTGCCGCGCATTTGTCATTGTGTGGCCCCGGCAAGTAGTTGAAGCTGCTACTCCTCTGCGTGGTCCCGATTCCTAATCCTGGTCAGGACTGGAGGTAAATGTGCCACCACTAGATGAAGCCTCAGCCTCAGCTGGTTATGTCTATCCTGATGGTGTATATAGATATTTGACCTTATTAACTATATTATTAACTATATGTACTGTGTTAGAGTGTCATTTTGTGTCATTTTGGTTGGTGGTGTGCCCCAGGATTCTGTAAATGTAAAAAATGTGCCACGGCTCAAAAAAGGTTGAAAATCAGTGGCCTAGAGAAAAGAAGGGCCAGGGGGGACATGATAGCAGTCTATAGGTACTTGAGGGGTTGTCACAGAGGAGGGGGTCACGCTATTTACCAGAAGACCAGACGAGGAACAACGGTTGGAAGCTGACCAAGGAAAGATTCAACCTAGAAATAGGGAAGAACTTCCTGTCGGTCAGAGCGATCAACCAGTGGAACAATCTGCCAGTGGAGGTTGTGAACTCACCAACTTTGGACGGGAATGGGACTTTTGCCTCCGCCAGTTGGATGCTCTTTCCTCTGCAGCAGCTGATCGGCCGCTGCCTTCACTCCCTCGCCCAAAGGCCCCTAGCTCTTGGCCCCAGCCCTTTGGCCACAAAAATCCAAATTCAGCCACAGCCTTTTGGCCACATGGGACACTTCGCCACCATCCAATCAGAACAGTTGTTACAAAATGCTACTTTTGGAAGGAAAGAATGGGACAGTTTGCTCTTTCATACACAAACACACACATTGAATGATAGAAATGGAAGGGACCTCGGTGGTCATCTAGTCTGACCCCCTTCTCATTCAGGAGACTTACAGAATGATAGAGAGGAAAGGGAACTCAGTGGCCATCTAGTCTGACCCACTTTCTCATTCAGGAGACTTACAGGGACCTCGGTGGCCATCTAGTCTGACCCCCTTCTCATTCAGGAGACTTACAGAATGATAGAGAGAGAAGGGACCTTGGTTGCCATCTAGTCTGACCTGACCCACCTTCTCATTCAGGAGACTTACAGAATGATAGAGAGGAAAGGGAACTCAGTGGCCATCTTGGACATTTTCAAGAGGAGATTGGACTGTCATTTGTCTGGGGTGCTGTAGGATTTCCTGCTTAAGCAGGGGGTTGGACTTGATGACCTGCAAGGTCCCTTTCAACTCTAATAAATAAATAAATAAATGTGCAGAAGTGTTGCGCAGCGAATCAGTAGTGAGGGGATTTACAACCCCAATGTATTTATTTATTTATGAACATTTGCAAGGCCGCCCACTAGAATCACTAACGACTCTAGGCAGATTGCAAAAATAAAAAGCCAATATAACAAATAATAAATAACAATAAACCCTCCACCTGCTGGAGTATGGGTTTTCTAATTTTCTCAGCCCACAGAATCTGTTAATTAAAAATAAACTGCTATAATCTGCAATCAAGAAATAAATCTTTAATGGTAGAAAATTGGCTGTGAACCTGTAACTTTTTTTTAACGCTTAATCTTTAAGGCAGTGGTTCTCAACCTTGGGGTCGGGACCCCTTTGGTTGGTCGAACATCTGTTTCACAGGGCTTTCTCTAAGACTATGGGAAAAGACAAATTTCCCATGGTGTTAGGAACTAAAGTTTCTATTCTGGAGCCTTGGAACATATTTTTACAATTTGACCAATCAGGCGTTTAAAGTGGAGGTGTCCCTCTTACCTTCCTGCCAACCTTCTGCTGCATGAATCCCAGCGACCGGTTAGGTCCCACAGAGTTGGCCTTCTCCGGGTCCCGTCGACTAAACAATGTTGTTTGGCGGGACCCAGGGGAAGAGCCTTCTCTGTGGTGGCCCCGACCCTCTGGAACCAGCTCCCTCCGGAGATTAGAATTGCCCCCACACTCCTTGCCTTTCATAAACTCCTTAAAACCAATCTCTGCCATCAGGCATGGGGGAATTGAGACATCCCCCCCCCTGGGCCTATACAGTTTATGCATGGTATGTTTGTGTGTATGTTTGCTTTTAATAATGGGGTTTTTAGCGTTTTAAAATTATTAGATTTGTCCTACATTGTGTTATTGTTGCTGTGAGCCGCCCCGAGTCTATGGAGAGGGGCGGCATACAAATGTAATAAGTAAGTAAGTAAGTAAGTAAGTAAGTAAGTAAGTAAGTAAGTAAGTAAAATAAAAAAATAAAAAAAATAAAAAAATCAGCTTAAAGCTGTTGGGAGAATTGGCGCTAGACTTATGGTTGGGGGTCACCACAACATGAGGAACTGTATTAAGGAGCCGCCCCGAGTCTTCGGAGAGGGGCGGCATACACATCTAATAAATTATTATTAATTATTATTATTATTATTATTAGAAAGGCTTAGAATCACTGCTCTAAGGAACCCTAGAATCCCTCGAACGCAATTTGAAAAACCTTCCAGACGCTGCCTTGCAAAAGCCAATGGAATTTATTCCTAGATAAAAGCGTGACTGAAGTTTGCAAATGGCTCAGCCAACTTGTACGAACTTTATACAGACAAAAATAAATAAATAAAATACCAGCTTCGGCTTAAATTAATATTCCCACTGGGGAGACTGAATTATTTGCAATAATCGATACATTTTAAAATCTCCCTCTGCAAAACCTATTGTGATGTCTTTGCAGAAAAGAACGCTTTCCTTGCTATTTAATATTTGCACCTTTAAATAAACTGCTACAAGCCAAGAATGCAAGAAAGTTCAAGCAACGGTCACAGCAGCTCATCTCTGCTTGAAAAACCTGGTTATTTATTAATCATATTTAAAGTTTAATGTCACAGGCAGCTCCCCTCCTGGGTAAGCCTTATAAGTGCTGGATCCTTGTTTTCAAAGCTTTCTGAAGCAGCTCGGGACAGTTCTACCTGCTGGTGTGTTTTACTAAACTTCTACTTCAATTTTGGGCAGGAGGTCGGAGGTTATTCTGGAGAGTCCGTCGTATAGCTTTATGGACTCCTATATAGACTGAGAGCCAACATCATGCAGCAGATACGGTACAGGTAGTCCCTGAATTACAATGGTTCATTTCAGAGAGGGGCGGCACACAAATCTAATAAACTATAAACTATGTTGACTGTCTCACAAGGCAGTTGTAAGTTATGGAGATGACATATGGAAATACAGGGTGCGTTCCAAAAGTAATGCAATTGAATTTCCTGCGCCGCTCGAATTGGTCAGAGTGGGACCAAGTGGGCATTTGGAGTAGGTGGGGGGACACTAAGCTTTGCCATGAAACTGGTCTCAGTGCTCTCCAAGCTGTGGAAGCAGCAGGACCTTAGTTATTGTAAACCTCTGCACGCCGAACGTATCATGAAAAATCGACGATCGAGCAACATTACGTGATTAAGTTTTGTGCTAAATTGAAATTGAACCTGATTATTTGGACAACACCCTCACTGGTGAGGAAACCTGGTTTTTTGACTACTACCCAGAAACAAAACGCCAAAGCTCTGAGTGGCACACCAACCAGTCCCCCAAGTCCAAAAAGGCAAGAATGAGCAAATCAAGTGAAAAAAATGCTCATTGTCTTTTTTGACAGTAAAGGAGTGGTCCATAAGGAGTTTGTTCCTCAAAGACAGAGGGCTAACACTGCCTACTTTGTGGATGTGCTGGAAAGACTCCAAAAAAGGGTCATCAGGATGAGAAGACATTTCCGCTACCTGGCAATTCCATCACAACAACACGCCTTGCCACAACACGCTACGAGTCCATGAGTTCCTGGCCAAACACCAGGTGCCAACGCTGCCCCTCCCTATAGTTCTTAAGTCGCCCCAGCAAACTTCTTTTTGTTCCCTCGGATTAAGGTAGCTCTGAAAGGAACCAGTTTTTCGTCCATAGAAGAGATCCAATCAGCCATGCCGAAGACGTTGCGAGAGGTCCCCGAAGATGCCTTCCACGACACGTACTGGTCATGGCAGAGTCTCTGGAAAAAATGTGTAGAGGCCCAAGGACAGTACATTGAAGAATTTTAAGTGTTTGTGCAAATCTGTTCAACAAATTACTTTAAAAAAAAAATAAGTGCATTACTTTTGGAATGCACCCTGTAGTTCCAATGCAATTTGAATCCCATGCATTTACATTTCAATTTACAGTTCTCACTCGAAATCTAATTAAAGTGCTGCCTTTTAAATTGGTGTGGCCATGAATTAATACATTAATTGCTCTATTTTATCTTTAGATTTCCAGATGAATGAGACTTGAGTGTCGTTTCAGCTGCATGGATTTCGGTTAAATACCGTTCAAGTTACACAAAAATCCCTTAGTCAGGAAGTGAGGATGACCATCAAATTTTCCTTAAATGTCCATTTTGCGCCATCTACTGGTATGCTGGGATTCAGTAGGCCATCATTGTATTTCCTCAGTCAGATGTTACATCGGAACCCTGATCAATTGTACTGTACTTTTAAAGATGCATACAAATTCTACTTAGTTGCAGTAAAATGGCATAAATCAGATGAGTTGAAGTTGTTTGGAAACACAAGAATGTAACCTTTCTCCAGATTCAATCACTCCTCCACTCGAAACAGAATATCCTACGAAAATAGGCTAACAATCCTAGGGCTAGAAAGCCTAGAACTACGACGCCTAAAACACGATCAGAGCATTGCCCACAAGATCATATGCTGCAATGTCTTACCAGTCAATGACTACTTCAGCTTCAACCGTAATAACACAAGAGCACGCAACAGATTCAAACTTAATACGAACCACGCCAAACTTGACTGTAAAAAATATGATTTTAACAATCAAGTTATCGAAGCTTGGAACTCATTACCGGACTCAATTGTGTCAACCCCTAACCCCCAACACTTCTCCCTTAGACTCTCCACGATTGACCTCTCCAGGTTCCTAAGAGGCCAGTAAGGGGCGTACATAAGTGCACTGGTGTGCCTTTCGTCCCCTGTCCAATTGTCTTTCCTTTCTTTCACCTATCTTATACATTCTCTTCCTTTCATATGTCCTCTCCTCTAAGTTCACCTTCACCCTCTTTTATATTATCACATGTCTATTTTCTTCCTATGTATTTATGTATTGGACAAATGAATAAATAAAATAAAATAAAAAATAAACAATCCTTTCATTTGGCAAGTTAGATCAAGATTGAGGAATCTGTGACTTGACTGATGAAGAATAATAATGAAAAATATGCAACTGATAATTGAGGGGCATTAGAAATTACAGCCTACTAGCAATACCATGCTATCTATTGAGGCCACAGGTGCTATTCTGATCTCACGAGATATACTTTTGAAACTCCACTCAAGTTGATAAAAACTAGTTTTTATCCCAAGCATGAAAAAAAATGAATACAGATTTCAATGAACATAAACAGGGAAATCAAAGCTAGGAGGGGAGATCAAAAGAGCTAGACTGAATATAACACAAGGTATTTAGAGCCATCTAATTGCAGCCCCTCACTGATACCCTGGATTCCCATTCAATCATGGGTAAGATGGTACCAAGTAACAAATGATGACATCATAATGCAAGGTTCTCTTCTGGGATCTGTCTGATTGTGACATCATATGTATGTAAGGTTTACAGCTTGCATCATAGAACCTGTTTCAGACTCTGTGGGCATGGATGATTTCACTCTTAAGGCAGTATTTTTCAAACTTGACATCTTCCGTATGCGTGAATCCTGGGAGTCAAAAATCCACACATCTTAAATGAAGGGTTCTTGATTGTTTTCTTTTAGACATTTCATTACCAAAGTAGGTAACATCATCAGTTTATTTCCATTATCTAGTTTGCTAATGAAACATCTGTAAGAAAGCAATCAAGCTCAAAAAGCACCAAGGACCTCTCATTTTAACCCTGAGCTACAAATGTTTGTTTGTTTATTTATTTATTACATTTGTATGCCACCCCTCTCCAAAGACTCGGGGCGGCTCACAATAGCAATAAAAACAATGTAGCAGTGGAACAAATCTAATATTAAAACCATATAAAACCCTATCATTATTCAAAAAACCAAACAGCACATTCATACCAAACATAAAACAAAGTATTAAAAAGCCTGGGGGAAAGGTTTCTCAACTCCCCCATGCCTGGCGGTATAAGTGAGTCTTGAGTAGTTTATGAAAGACAGGAAGGGTGGGGGCAGCTCTAATCTCCGGGGGGAGTTGGTTCCAGAGGGCCGGGGCCGCCACAGAGAAGGCTCTTCCCCTGGGGCCCGCCAAACGACATTGTTTAGTCAACGGGACCCGGGGACGGCCAACTCTGTGGGACCTTACCGGTCGCTGGGATTCATGCGGTAGCAGGCGGTTCCAGAGGTACTCTGGTCCAATGCCATGTAGGGCTTTAAAGGTCATGACCAACACTTTGAATTGTGACCGGAAACTGATCGGCAGCCAATGCAAGCCACGGAGTGTTGAAGAAATGTGGGTGAATATTCTCCTCTATCGACAGTGATGGGCTGCTGCCAGTGTGGGCCACTCTATAAAGTGATAGTAAAATCAAGGAAGCGTGCGCAGAGGTGCCTGACCGGCGTGTGTGTCACCATGTGAGATTTGCCTTTTGCACATCCACAGGAAGCCAACTCTCACATGAGGATGCTTGCGCATGTGAGATTTTGGCAATTCCCCCCCCCCTTTTTTCTGTACATGTGCAGAAGTAAAGAAATCGATGAAGACTGCTGAACTCTCTCTCGTGTGTTGACACACATGCACCCACGCTGGCCTCCGGAACGGCACTGGTAGCGCCAGCGGTGGGCAGCCCTTCACTATGTATCGATAACACATAAGAACATAAGAAGAGCCATACTGAATCAGGCCAAAGCCCATCGAGTCCAGCATTCTGTGTCCCACAGTGGCCCACCAATTGTACATGGGGATCTTGAGCAGAAAGAGAAGACGAATGGTACTCAAGGGAATCCTGCCTGCCTCAACCAATATAGAGGTGGCACATGGACGTCCATTTCAATAACCACTGATACACTTGGCATCCATGAATCTGTCTAATCCTGCCTTGAAGCTATCAAGGCTGACAGCTGTCACAACCTCTTCTGGAAGTAAATTCCATAAACCAACGACCCTCTGGGTGAAGAAATATTTCCCTTTATTTGTCCCCACTTTCTTACCTATGAGCTTTAGGGAGTGCCCCCTCGTCCTAGTATCATGTGATAGAGAAAATATTTTTTCTCTATCCACCTTTTCTATTCCATGCATGATTTTATACACTTCAATCAATTCACCTCTTAAACGCCGTCTTTCAAGGCTGAAGAGACCAAGGCATTGCAACCTGGTTTCATAAGGGAAGTGCTCCATTTCCTTGATCCTTCTTGTTGCCCTTTTTTGCACCTTTTCCAGTTCCATTATATTTTTCTTGAGGTGCGGTGACCAGAACTGTACATAGTACTCCAAGTGTGGTCTCACCATCGCTTTGTACAGAGGCAATACAGCACTTACTGACTTATTTTCGATTCCCTTCCTAATCACGCCATTTTTAAGTTGGCAAGTTTGACAATAAAGACTGAGTGGCCAAACCAAACCAGACAGTTATAGAGGTGCAGATGACAGACTCAATGATTCCTCTGTAGAACTGTATCAGCAACTCCTTGGGCAGTTTGAGCTTCCTGAGTTGGCGCAGAAAGAACATCCTTTGTTGTGCTTTTTTGATGACCTTTTTGATGTTAGGTGACCATTTTAGGACCATTTTTAAGAGCTCATATGTAAGTATTTGTGTACCTCTTTTATTGTTTTGTGCAAAATAATTGGTATATCTTCTTTTTATAGGTCATTAGGGCAAAGAAGTAATGTCCACTCGGCTATGATCATATGACCGAACCACACCCAGCAAGCCACGCCCATAGAGCCGGTAGGGAAAAATTTTGAATTTCATCCGACTGTCAGAAATCCTGATTGGAAGTCTTTTCTCTTGGCATAGTGCTTAAGAGGCCTTGATGAACCCTTTACCCTGAAACAAATTGGAGTGGTTTCTGACTCATGTTTAGTGGCATCCCCCAGCGACAAATTACAAAGTGACATTTATGCAGCCCCTGCTATGTAACGGAAGGTAAGAAAATATTCTGCTATCACTTCAGTAGAAATTGATTGAATGTGGGTTACAAGCCAAGTGCTGAATCATCAGGGTGGATTAATCAGCAGTTTGGAAACAGAGACTACAGGTTCTCATTTTGCTCTTTCGATGAGCCTGACAATCTGCCTTTCCTTGGTAGATATCAGTCTAATTTAATTATACTGATGACTACCCAACGTTTCGATAAGGCTTACAATATTAGTGACCTAAAAATAGCCTCCAAAATATATTTTGTTACATTCACAAAAGGACTTCCAAAGAACATGGCAAAAGCCTAAGTAATGAATTTATACTAAACTAATTGGTTAAATGTTCCATGCTGCTTTTCCGCAAAGACTGCAGATCAGCAGATGGAATTAAGAGACTAAAATGAAAAATAAATGCCTTGTCAATCGATCACAGAATTGAATAAGCACAACCCAAAACCAGCAAAAGATGCAGATCAATTACCAGATTAAAATTAGATTATGGACAGCTTTCACTACTAAATCAATCAAATAAACTTGCCTGGTGCTGGAAAGTCAGCAAATTTGGATTTAGGCAGTCTTATCTCAAAATGATATTTCAGATATGGATTGTCAGCTTTAGAAGAGTTTTCAGTGGTGAAGACAAAGGCTTAGTTCATATCTCTTCATTCTATACCATGATTTCACACTGCATCCCTCGTGGCTTGGTATTATGCACAGACTAGATTAATATAACTGCATAGAAACAATATAAACTATTATTAAATTACTGGCTTAGCATTATGTGATTATTACCAACACCCAGACTAGACTTGTATAGGAGATTGTGCTCTTTCACAAATTAGGTTTCATGCAGTTCATAATAAAGAGAAGCAACATGTATGTTAGTATAGGGGTTTTTCTTAAATTTATAATATTTTAATTAATTGGATTAATGTACTGGATTGTCTTTTCACTTGTTGTGAGCCGCCCCGAGTTTTCGGAGAGGGGCGGCATACAAATCCAAATAATAAATAAATAAATAAATAATAAACATGTAGAACTGGACCTGAAAATGTTAGATGGAAAGTAGTTGTTTAATGTGAAGTAAGATGCAAGAATTACATCCAGTCTAACTTGGCAATTTGTATGCCTATTGACAATGTTGCCCCGAGTTTTTGGAGAAGAGCGGCATGAAATTATTATTATTATTATTATTATTATTATTATTATTATTATTATTATTACTACTGTTACTATTATGTCAGTACAACACAGCAAACAAGATCACTATGCTGGATTTTGTATTTCATCACCAGTCGGGCGCTTCCCAAGCACCTAGGACTGCGTGATGTAGCGGCGAATTATGTTTGCCGATCCCAGTAAAGCGGCCTTTTGCAATTGACAGATGGAGATTTTGTCAATTCCGATGGTTTTCAAATGTCCGCTGAGATCCTTTCGCACTGCGCCCAGCGTGCCAAGTATCACTGGGACCACTTTCACGGCTTTATGCCAGAGTCGTTGCAGCTCAATTTTTAGATCTTCGTATTTCACTAATTTCTCTAGCTGCTTCTCCTCAATTCTGCTGTCTCCTGGGATTGCGATGTCAATGATCCATACTTTCTTTTTCTCCACGATCACAATGTCTGGTGTGTTATTCTTCAGAATTCAGTCAGTCTGAAATTATTATGATTATTATTATGATAATGATGATGATGATGATTATTATTACCAGTAAATAGCTGTATATGATGTTAATATGAAGATCCTGAAATATCCTAAGGAAGTTTTACACACATCACAGCAGTATTCAGTGTCTCCTAATGACAATATTACTACAGATTATGTTGGTTGCATGAATCACGAGTAAATTGGAAATACAGTATAAGTGAGATGAAGGGAGAATATGTAATGGTAGAGCCATTTGTGACCTATTTATACCAATATGAACGTTACAGTATACCTTGTTGTTTTCTAGCTTGAAAAACTAATGATTCTCTCATAGCCATCGTTGGAATCGAAGCAACAGCAATTTAATTTATGTTCATTAGCGGTTTGTGAAAGTCAGACAGGATTTGAAGTAGGGGCCTAAAACTATTAAAATCATGGAGTTTTACAGTATGAATATAAACTATTTTATCCGTCAAACACCTTGTGCTGTCCTTCTCATGCTTTGCAGACCAAACACAACTAACTTTTATTTTTTGAAGTATCATGTGTACAGATGAGAATGCTTGGAAGAAAACTGTATCTAATAGACCTCAAAAATCTCCTGCCAATAAAGGTTGAAACCATAATCCACCCATAATCTCCGATCCTGTATTTTCAGACACATTAAGCTCTAGGGTTAACCCAGGGGTCCCCAAACATGGCAACTTTTAAGACTTGTGGACTTCAACTCCCAGAATTCTCCAGCCAGCGTGAAGAATTCTGGGAGTTAATCATTATAAATGGGAAGAAAATCCATTTGTGTTACAACCTATTTGGTCCTCACTTAGACTCCCTCTTGCATTCTCTCGCTGGCAAATGTTCAGTTTAAATACTTCCTGAGCTACTCCACCAAAAAATAACTAAAAAACAGTTGTTGCAGAGTTAGTCAAGTCCTTTATGACAGTCTCAGAGTTTTGAATTATTATTATTATTATACATTTATACTGTGTTTGAATTGATACAATTCAGGGGAAAAGGGAAAGAAAATATTTATTGTGGACAGACAGGATTAAAAAAAGTAATATACAGTATATATACAGTATATGTACAGTATTTTAAAAACCTGACTCAAGTAGTACAGGGTCTGACTCACGAGGGAGGGCACGCACCTGACATGGTATTCCTTTCCGAGCAATTGAGAAATGGTCTGAGACTAAGGGGCTTAGAAGCATTACCTTTGTCATGGTCAGACCATTTTCTACTACGGCTTGACTTCCTGGCTCCAATCCTTCCCCGCAGGGAGGCGGAACCAATGAAGATGTTCCGCCCCAGACGCCTGATGGACCCAGAGGGCTTTCAGACGGCGCTTGGGGTTATTCCAGAGGCACTCATCCACAGTTCGGCGGAGTCTCTTGCGGAGGCCTGGAACAGGGCTGCTGCGGAGGCTCTTGACCGGATTGCGCCTTTGCGACCTCTCCGTGGCGCTAGACCCCGTAGAGCCCCATGGTTCAACGAGGAGCTCCAGGAGTTGAAACGCCAAAAGAGACGTCTAGAGAAGCGATGGAGGAAGAGTAGGTCTGAATCTGATCGAACACTTGTAAGAGCTTTTATTAAGACCTACAAAGTGGCGCTCAAGGCGGCAAGATGCGCGTACCATGCCGCCTTGATTGCATCAGCGGAATCCCGCCCGGCCGCTCTGTTTAGGGTGACCCGCTCCCTTCTTAACCAGGGGGGAGTTGGGGAGCCCTTGCAGAGTAGTGCCGAGGACTTTAACACGTTTTTCGCTGATAAAGTCGCTCAGATCCGGGCCGACCTCGACTCCAATTGTAAAACAGAGTCGACTGACAACGAGTCAGTCGAGGTGACTGGGGCACGTACTTGTCCACCTGTCTGGGAAGAGTTTGATCTGGTGACACCTGATGAAGTGGACAAGGCCATTGGAGCTGTGAGTTCCGCCACCTGCCTACTGGATCCGTGTCCCTCCTGGTTGGTCTCGGCCAGCAGGGAGGTGACACGGAGCTGGGCCCAGGAGATTACCAACGCTTCCTTGGGGAGGGGAGTTTTTCCAACACTCTATAAAGAAGCGCTTGTGCGCCCCCTCCTCAAGAAGCCTTCCCTGGACCCAGCCGTACTTAACAACTATCGTCAAGTCTCCAACCTTCCCTTTATGGGGAAGGTTGTCGAGAAGGTGGTGGCACTCCAGCTCCAGCGGTCCTTGGAAGAAGCCGATTATCTAGGTCCCCAGCAGTCGGGTTTCAGGCCCGGTTACAGCATGGAAACCGCTTTGGTCGCGCTGATGGATGACCTCTGGCGGGCCCGGGACAGGGGTTTATCCTCTGTCCTGGTGCTCCTCGATCTCTCAGTGGCTTTCTATACCATCGACCATGTAATCCTTCTGCACTGGTTGGAGGGGTTGGGGGTGGGAGGCACTGTGCTTCAGTGGTTCTCCTCCTACCTCTCTGGCCGGTCGCAGTCGGTGTTAGTGGGGGGTCAGAGGTCGGCTCCGAGGTCTCTCCCTTGTGGAGTGCCTCAGGGGTCGGTCCTCTCCCCCTTGCTATTTAACATCTACATGAAACCGCTGGGTGAGATCATCCAAGGACATGGGGTGAGGTATCATCAATATGCCGATGATACCCAGCTTTACATCTCCACCCCATGACCAGTCAACGAAGCGGTGGAAGTGATGTGCCGGTGCCTGGAGGCTGTTGGGGCCTGGATGGGTGTCAACAGACTCAAGCTCAACCCGGATAAGACGGAGTGGCTGTGGGTTTTGCCTCCCAAGGACAATTCCATCTGTCCGTCCATTACCCTGGGGGGGGAATTACTGACCCCCTCAGAGAGGTTCCGCAACTTGGGCATCCTCCTCGATCCACAGCTCACATTAGAAAACCATCTCTCAGCTGTGGCGAGGGGGGCGTTTGCCCAGGTTCGCCTGGTGCACCAGTTGCGGCCCTATCTGGACCGGGACTCATTGCTCACAGTCACTCATGCCCTCATCACCTCAAGGTTCGACTACTGTAATGCTCTCTACATGGGGCTACCTTTGAAAAGTGTTCGGAAACTTCAGATCATGCAGAATGCAGCTGCGAGAGCAGTCATGGGCTTACCCAGGAATGCCCATGTTTCACCATCACTCCGCAGTCTGCATTGGCTGCCGATCAGTTTCCGGTCACAATTCAAAGTGTTGGTTATGACCTTTAAAGCCCTTCATGGCATCGGACCAGAATATCTCCGAGACCGCCTTCTGCCGCACGAATCCCAGTGACCGATTAGGTCCCACAGAGTGGGCCTCCTCCGGGTCCCGTCAACTAAACAATGTCGGTTGGCGGACACCAGGGGGAGAGCCTTCCCTGTGGCGGCACCGACTCTCTGGAACCAACTCCCCCCGGAGATCAGAACTGCCCCTACTCTTCCTGCCTTCCGTAAACTCCTCAAAACCCACCTTTGCCGTCAGGCATGGGGAAACTAAACATCTCCTCCTGGGCACGTTTAATTTATACATGGTATGCTTGTGTGTGTGTCTGTTAGTATATGGGGTTTTTTAAATGTTTAAATATTTTAATTAATTGGATTATTTATGATTTGTTTTACACTTGTTGTGAGCCGCCCCGAGTCTTCGGAGAGGGGCGGCATACAAATCCAAATAATAAATAAAATAATAATAAATAAATTGATATATCAACTTGTGTCCAACAGGGGGCATCAGTGTCCATCCAATAAGTAGAACCAAAACATTTGCAAAGAATGCAGATTTCTCTTTTAAAAATGTTATGCACAACTGTTATGAAAACCAACTGAATGATGTCACAATTAGAAAAGCAATAATTATTTAATCTGTAAAAGATAACTGTGCTCCATAGATTAAATATGTTTGGTGGTCAGGATTTCAATATAAATAGGTAAAACATTCACACATCAGTTTGGACAACTGATGAAATGATAATCCAGTATTAATGATAATTAATCCAGTATTAATGATAATTAATGAAATGATAATCCAGTATTAAATGTTGATATTCATGGAAAAAGACATTTACTGGCACCTGAAACCTAGATAAGAATAAAAGTATTCCATCCAGTAGTGGGTTGCTACCGGTGCGAACCAGTGTTGCCCCTGAGTGCTCCCATTCCTGAAACAATAGCAAAGGTAAGTGAAACCCACTATTGATTCCATCAGAAAATGATAAAAAATGAGCAGTCTCTTATTATTTATTTATTTATTGGATTTATATGCCGCCCCTCTCCGAAAACTCGGGGCGGCTAACAGCAATCATAAACAGTATACAATAATAATCCAATACTAAAAGCGAATTAAAAACCCCTTAATATAAAAAACCAAACATGCATACAAACATACCATACATACAATTGTAAAGGCCTAGGGGGAGAAGGAATCTTAATTCCCCCATGCCTGGCGGCAGAGGTGGGTTTTAAGTAGCTTGCGAAAGGCAAGGAGGGTGGGGGCAATTCTAATCTCTGGGGGAAGTTGGTTCCAGAGGGCAGGGCCACCACAGAGAAGGCTCTTCCCCTGGGTCCCGCCAAGCGGCATTGTTTAGTTGACGGGACCCAGAGAAGACCCACTCTGTGGGACCTAACTGGTTGCTGGGATTCGTGCGGCAGAAGACGGTCCCTGAGATAATCTGGTCTGGTGCCATATTCCAAATGTATTTAAATTCAGGGTAGTATTTCATAGCTATATTCAAACGTCCAGGTGACAAATTCATCTATCTTTAGATGGTGAGTCAGTTTATAACTCAGTATGTATCTAAACCCATGTAACCAGGTGAATCATGGTTGTTACTCATGTTTTAACATGATCTATAAACATGTTTATGCAAACCAGATTACTCACAATGATTAATCTATGTCTCCAACCCTTTCTCCATAATCCTGGTATTAAATGCAGTCTAGTTTTCATAATTATTTGCTGCCATTTCATAGTTCAATTTTAATTTTGCATGATCTCATCTTTGCAGGGAAACACAAAACCAACCCAAGCAGATGAGAGTCAGTGGTAGGTAAAAGATGTCCCTACCTTTACATACTGAGAGAATACATTGCGGGGTGGAGGAAAGGGAAGGTAGTAATTCTTATATTTTCCCCGAAGGACAAATATTTCTAGAAGTGGTTCCTTATAAAGAAGTAACATTTCACAATTCTACATTTTCAGAAATTGTGAAAAAGAAAATGTAGCCTTCCTTGTTTTAAGCTTCCTCGAGGCCAGAGAACCAGAGAAATCTTGCTTAGGGTTATCGCATTCAGACTAATCAATGTTTTCCCAGCAACGTCGGTCCTACACTACCCACACTGAGTGTTTTTTCCGGTCAAAAGAGATTTGGAATAACTTTGGACCTTTGATTTCTCCACAGCCAAGAAACAATCAAATATTATTTGAGCATATTATTAGAAGAGCTTATAATCAAATAAACTATTAGCTGTGGCCAATCCTTGAGTCAAACCTACCTCACATAATTTCTCGTTTGAAAAAAGTAGATATGAGCTCTACCTCCAGCACCTAGAAGGGGTGTTAGTTCTTACCCGATTTGCCCTTTTTCTGAGGATTGAAGGAAGAGTCCAAGATGGGTTACTCTATCCCCATAGCTCTATGGACTGGGTTGAATTTTCTGAGGATCTGCCTTCCTGACGACGTTTCCTCAGTCAACAGCAAATCTGAAGTGAATGGCGCAAGCTCCCACCAGAATCCACGAACCGTGGGTCAGATAAATCCCGAGAAGCCTGCAGAAACACGAAACACCAAATTCCCCTGGTGGCAGACCAAAACCAGACTTAAGGGTGGGTATGGACTCTTCCTTCGATCCTTGGAAAAAGGACATATCAGGTAAAAACCAATGCCCCTTTTCTCTTACATCAGAGGAAGAGTCCAGGATGGGATATACCAAAGGTAAGGAGTCCAGTAGGGCAGGACAGGCAATTACTATTCACGGTTACTCAGCTCCTCATGCACCCACTGCAGCATCCACCGGCCGAACGCCACGTCAGCCGAGGTAAACAAGTTGATGTGGTAGTGGCGGATGGAGAAACAGACGTCCACGTCACCGCCCAAAAAGTCTCTTCAACTGTAACCTTTGTAGACCAGGCCGTTGTACTGGCCACATTCCTGGTCAAGTGCGCTGTCATACCTTGAGGCACAGGAAGAGACTGCGACTGATATGCTTTAGCAGTGCAGGACCCAAGCCACCTACTGACCATAGAAGGTGAAATCTTATGGCCAAGTGACAAAGGTTGAAAAGTCACAAAGCCTCAGTCTTCCTGAGGGGGGCAGTTCTGCAGATGTAGATGCAAAGAACCCTCCACACATCCTAGAGTATTTATTTATTATTTATTTATTTATTACTTGGATTTGTATGCCGCCCCTCTCCGAAGACTCGGGGCGGCTCACAGCATGTAAAACAAATCATAGTAATCAGACAGATTTAAGATACAGTGATCCCCCGCTCGTTGCGAGGGTTCCGTTCCAGGACCCCCCGCAATGAGCGGGTTTTCGCGAAGTAGCGCTGCGGAAGTAAAAACACCATCTGCGCATGTGCAGATGGTGTTTTTACTCCCACAGCGCTAGCGAGGAGCCGAAGATTGGGGGCGGCGCGGCTGTTTGCCGCCGGCATGGAGGGCTTCCTAGCAGCCCCCCAAACCCGGGTTGGAGGTCCGGGGGGCGCTGGCTCTCGGCGCTTTCGAGCTGAGTCCGGGAGCGAATTCGCTCCCGGACTCAGCTCAAAAGCGCCGATAGCAAGCGACAAGGAACGGCTTGTCCACGCCGTTCATTCTCGCCGCTTTCGAGCTGAGTCCGGGAGCGAATTCGCTCCCGGACTCAGCTCGAAAGCGCCGAGAACGAACGGCAAGGAACGGCTTTTCCACGCCGTTCATTCTCGCCGCTTTCGAGCTGAGTCCGGGAGCAAATTCGCTCCCGGACTCAGCTCGAAAGCGCCGAGAACGAACGGCAAGGAACGGCTTTTCCACGCCGTTCATTCTCGCCGCTTTCGAGCTGAGTCCGGGAGCAAATTCGCTCCCGGACTCAGCTCGAAAGCGCCGAGAACGAACGGCAAGGAACGGCTTTTCCACGCCGTTCATTCTCGCCGCTTTCGAGCTGAGTCCGGGAGCAAATTCGCTCCCGGACTCAGCTCGAAAGCGCCGAGAACGAACGGCAAGGAACGGCTTTTCCACGCCGTTCATTCTCGCCGCTTTCGAGCTGAGTCCGGGAGCAAATTCGCTCCCGGACTCAGCTCGAAAGCGCCGAGAACGAACGGCAAGGAACGGCTTTTCCACGCCGTTCATTCTCGCCGCTTTCGAGCTGAGTCCGGGAGCAAATTCGCTCCCGGACTCAGCTCGAAAGCGCCGAGAACGAACGGCAAGGAACGGCTTTTCCACGCCGTTCATTCTCGCCGCTTTCGAGCTGAGTCCGGGAGCAAATTCGCTCCCGGACTCAGCTCGAAAGCGGCAAGAATGAACGGCGTGGGCGGGCGAAGGGCGGGCGGCAGCGAGGAGTTTGCGTGGGCGGTGGGGAAACTCCTCGCTGACGCCAGCAAGAGGGGGAAGACTCAGGGAAGCCGCCCAGCAGCTGATCTCCCGGTTGCCATCTACGCATGCGTGCCCACGGGCACGCATGCGTAGATGGTATTTTGACTTCCGGGTTGAAAAATAGCGAAGTACCCTGTTCGCAATGGTTGGGGACGCAATAAACGGGGGATCACTGTATTTAAATATTTTTTAAAAAACCCAGATACTAACAGACACACACACAGACACACCATGCATAAGTTAAACGTGCCCGGGGGAGATGTTTCAGTTCCCCCATGCCTGACGGCAGAGGTGGGTTTTAAGGAGTTTACGGAAGGCAGGAAGAGTAGGGGCAGTTCTAATCTCCGGGGGGAGTTGGTTCCAGAGGGCCGGTGCCGCCACAGAGAAGGCTCTTCCCCTGGGGCCCGCCAACCGACATTGTTTAGTTGACGGGACCCGGAGTAGGCCCACTCTGTGGGACCTAATCGGTCGCTGGGATTCGTGCGGCAGGAGGCGGTCTCGGAGATATTCTGGTCCAGTGCCATGAAGGGCTTTAAAGGTCGTAACCAACACTTTGAATTGTGACCGGAAACTGATCGGCAGCCAATGCAGACTGCGGAGTGATGGTGAAACATGGGCATACCTAGGTAAGCCCATGACTGCTCTCGCAGCTGCATTTTGCACGATCTGAAGTTTCCGAACACTTTTCAAAGGTAGCCCCATGTAGAGAGCATTACAGTAGTCGAACCTCGAGGTGATGAGGGCATGAGTGACTGTGAGTAGTGAGTCCCGGTCCAAATAGGGCCGCAACTGGTGCACCAGGCGAACCTGGGCAAACGCCCCCCTCGCCACAGCTGAGAGATGTTGTTCTAATGTGAGCTGTGGATCGAGGAGGACGCCCAAGTTGCGGACCCTCTCTGAGGGGGTCAATAACTCCCCCCCCAGGGTAATGGACGGACAGATGGGATTGTCCTTGGGAGGCAAAACCCACAGCCACTCCGTCTTATCCGGGTTGAGCTTGAGTCTGTTGACACCCATCCAGGCCCCAACAGCGTCCAGGCACCGGCACATCACTTCCACCGCTTCATTGACTGGGCATGGGGTGGAGATGTAAAGCTGGGTATCATCCGCATATTGATGATACCTCACCCCATGTCCTTGGATGATCTCGCCCAGCGGTTTCATGTAGATATTAAATAGCAGGGGGGAGAGGACCGACCCCTGAGGCACCCCACAAGGGAGAAACCTAGGAGTCGACCTCTGACCCCCCACCAACACCGACTGCGACCGGCCAGAGAGGTAGGAGGAGAACCACTGAAGGACAGTGCCTCCCACCCCCAACCCCTCCAGCCGGCGCAGAAGGATACCATGGTCGATGGTATCGAAAGCCGCTGAGAGGTCAAGGAGCACCAGGACAGAGGATAAACCCCTGTCCCGGGCCCGCCAGAGATCATCCATCAACACGACCAAAGCGGTTTCCGTGCTGTAACCGGGCCTGAAACCCGACTGCTGGGGACCTAGATAATCGGCTTCTTCCAAGGACCGCTGGAGCTGGAGTGCCACCACCTTCTCAACAACCTTCCCCATAAAGGGAAGGTTGGAGACTGGACGATAGTTGTTAAGCACAGCTGGGTCCAGGGAGGGCTTCTTGAGGAGGGGGCGCACAAGCGCTTCTTTATAGAGTGATGGAAAAACTCCCCTCCCCAAGGAAGCGTTGGTAATCTCCTGGGCCCAGCTCCGTGTCACCTCCCTGCTGGCCGAAACCAACCAGGAGGGACACGGATCCAGTAAACAGGTGGCGGAACTCACAGCTCCAATGGCCTTGTCCACTTCATCAGGTGTCACCAGATCAAACTCTCCCCAGACAGGTGGACAAGTACGTGCCCCAGTCACCTCGACTGACTCGTTGTCAGTCGACTCTGTTTTACAATTGGAGTCGAGGTCGGCTCGAATCCGAGCGACTTTATCAGCGAAAAACGTGTTAAAGTCCTCGGCACTACTCTGCAAGGGCTCCCCAACTCCCCCCTGATTAAGAAGGGAGCGGGTCACCCTAAACAGAGCGGCCGGGCGGGATTCCGCTGATGCAATCAAGGCGGCATGGTACGCGCATCTTGCCGCCTTGAGCGCCACTTTGTAAGTCTTAATAAAAGCTCTTACAAGTGTTCGGTCGGATTCAGACCTACTCTTCCTCCATCGCTTCTCTAGACGTCTCTTTTGGCGCTTCAACTCCCGGAGCTCCTCGTTGAACCATGGGGCTCTACGGGGTCTAACGCCTCGGAGAGGTCGCAAAGGCGCAATCCGGTCTAGAGCCTCCGCAGCAGCCGTATTCCAGGCCTTCGCGAGAGACTCTGCCGAACTGTGGACGAGTGCCTCTGGAATAACCCCAAGCGCCGTCTGAAAGCCCTCTGGGTCCATCAGGCATCTGGGGCGGAACATCTTCATTGGTTCCGCCTCCCTGCGGGGGAGGATTGGAGCCAGGAAGTCAAGCCGTAGTAGAAAATGGTCTGACCATGACAAAGGCAATGCTTCTAAGCCCCTTAGTCTCAGACCATTACTCAATTGCTCGGAAAGGAATACCATGTCAGGTGCGTGCCCTCTCTCATGAGTCGGACCCTGTACTACTTGAGTCAGGTCCACGGCTGTCATGGTGGCCATGAACTCCTGTGCCAACCCAGAGGTTTCGCCGAGCGACGGCAGGTTGAAGTCCCCCAGGACTATAAGTCCGGGGAACTCCACCGCCAGCCCGGCTACCTCCTCGAGTAGCACAGGCAGGGCTTTAGACACGCAGCTGGGAGGCAGGTACGTGAGAAATAAGCCCACCTGAACCCCTAAGTCCAATTTCATCAAGAGAGACTCGCAACACGCAATTTCCGGAGCAATGAGTCTACGCAGGCAAAGGCTCTCCCTGGCTACAATAGCCACTCCTCCCCCCCTTCCCTGGGGTCGAGGTTGCTGCCATATCTGAAACCCGGCTGGGCAAATTTCGGAGAGAGGGACACCTCCCTCCGGGCCCAGCCAGGTTTCAGTAATACATGCCAGGTCGGCCTCCTCATCCAGGATCAAATCCCGGATGAGGAGAGCTTTATTTACCACCGACCTGGCATTAAGCAGTAGCAACCTGAGTCCAGGGCCAGAGTTACACCCATCATCAGTACCCAAGATTGGGCTCACAGAGCCGGAACAGGGGACTGTTAATAAGCAACGGTCCCTCGTTCCCCTGGAACGGCTAGCTCTGTGGCCCCCGCCATATCTGCCTCTCCCCAGCAACACAGGGATATTCCGACCCTCTGCCACCCCAGAGATCGGTGCCCCCTCCTCTCCTGTCTCCCGAGCGTCAGGTGGGCCAAATCTATCATTCACACCACTATCAGCCAACTCATCCATACCATAACCCCCTCCCCCAACCCAGTTATACCAATCATTCCATTCATACCCACAAGCATATTTATCCCAGTCATCCATTACTTAGCCCACCCAATATTTTAAAAAACAATTAAATCAATAACAGTATAAAATAGCAGTAATAAAGATTAAAACACTAAAACATTAAAATTATCCTTATAAATAAGTTAATAAGATAAAAAATTAGAAAGTTAATAAAATAGTATAAAAATATAGAATACGAAATAAGATCTTAATTAATAGCAATCATCAGCCAATCAACCAGTCCAGGTCCGAGTCCTCTATAGATCTTCCATATAGTTAGTCTTAAAGTTTGCTGTTTCTACTATAGTCTATGGTCTTGCCACTAGGGGCGCAGTTCTTCTATGATCTTAATAGTACAGTACTGTAGTTGAGGAAATGGGGAAAAAAGTGAGAAGAAATGGTGGGGGGGGGTGTGACAGTTTATGACAATTGATGACAAAAGCAGGGATTAAAACGATACACAATAACCCCGGTCTCATTGGCCATGATGTTTCTGCCAGTAATTCATAGTTCTCGCCCCCTCTCAAGTTCTTCAGGTCTCTGTAAGCACCCATACTGGGCGTCTGTCTCCTTCGTTTCTCTCGTCGTCCCCCCCTCTTGGCACCAGCAGCTCTCACCCACCGGTGCCATACAGGGGGGGGGGGTGTTGTTTCTGGATATTCCTCGCCCATTAGATCTTCTCAGGTGCTCTCCACCACCGACTGCAGGTCGCTCCCACCGGCCCGAATCGTCAGCGGCTTCAGTCTCACGAGCAGGCAGGGTCGCCCCAGTTCCAGTGCTGGTCTCTGCTCCATTCAGCTCCGTTCTCTCCGCTCCCCTCCTTTCCGTCGACCCTCGAACCTCGCCTCCACCGCCTCGGCACTGGTCACTCTCACTCACCAGTGCCACGCCAGGAAGCTTGGCTCGGTCCAGCTCTCCACCTTCACAGCTTCTCTCCTCTCTCCCCTCCTTCGGCATTTTCGCTCAGCGTTCAGGCGCGGCCGCCATCTTCCGCGCCTCAGCTGATCGGCACTACAGCCTGCAGCCTCCAACGCTCCCCAGCATCCCCAGCAGCAGCGAGAACGCTCAGTCTCTGGCTGCTTCAATAAGGGGCAAGACAACAGACCAACCTCGGGACATTTCGAAGCTGGACTGGCCCATCTCCAACGATTTTTGCCGTAGTCTCAGGAGAGCGATAGACCCACCATCTCCATACCGCTCAACCCGGAACCGGATCTCAGTTGTGGCGCAGTTCTGGACAGAAGTTGGTTAAAATCAACTCCTGGGTGTGATGGAAGATGGAGTTGGCCTTGGGCAGAAACACAGAATCTAGCCGCAGAACCACTCTGTCTGCATGGAAGACACAAAGGTCTTTGCATGTTGACAACACTGTCCGCTCCGAGATTTGTCTTGCAGACATGATGACCACCAAGAACGCCACCTTCCATGATAAAAGTCGTAGACAAGCCTCCTGCAAGGATTCAAACAGAGGCTTGGTTAGAGCCTGCAACACCAGGATCAAATCCCAGGTGGGATAGTGAAGGCCTAAGATTAGAGGCCCCCTGCAAAAAAGGCAAACCCCAGGATGGGCCAGAGAATCCCGGTCCTCAGAGTCCACATTGAGGCCAAGGTAGTGACCTACTGCCATAACATGCTGAGAGAAAGGCCTTTTTTGAGACCACCTTGAAGGAAGTCTAGGACATGCTCAACTGCCATCCCCTGAGGGTCCAACTGGTGCTCCCCGCACCAGGCACAAATAGTCCTCTAGGTCAACCTCATAAATACATGTGGTGGAAGGCCGCCTGCATTGTCCAGATGACATTGGTGGAAAAGCTCTCCCGGACTAGGAGGCTTTGCTCAGCCTCCAGATGGCTAGCTGAAACCCCTGGTAGTCCAGATTGTAAATGACCCTGGTTGAGGGAGACTCGATCTAGAGGGATTGTCCAGGACAGGGTGAATGACAGGTTGACTAAGTTGGCAAACCACAGATGCCTGGCCCAGTGGGGAGCTACCATCAGCAACTCTGCTTGTTCCTGCAGCACCTTCCTGATTACAGCTGGAATCAGGGGCAAGGGTGGGAAGGCATAAAGGAGGTCCCTGGGCCAGGGACTCCTGAGGGCCTCCATTCCCTCCGCCCACTAAGATGGGAACCTGGAAAAATAGTGGGGAAGGTACGTGTTGTCCAGGAAGGCAAACAGATCCACTAGGGGCAGGCCAAACTCTGGGACAAATCCTCAAAGAGACTGGGCACCAGCCGCCACTCTGACTGATCCACCTAGGCCCAACAGCCAGTCCGTTGTTATGTTGGAAGACCCAGCTACGTGTTCCGCTCTCAGCAACAACAGGTGATCAACAAGTGGGAAGAAGGACCCATCCTAGATGTGCACCTCCAACAGTGCTAACAACTCCATCAATGAAGCATACGGCCTTTGCTGAAAAAGGCACCAAAATGGAGGCCACCTTTGAGAAAAGGCAGCTAAGAAGCCATTAGCTCCAAAATGGCATTTGTGTGAAAAGACAGAAACAAAATGGCAGCCGCATCTAAAAACTGCAGTCTAAATGGCCATTAAAGCAAAATGGCATTCACAGTCAAACACAGCAGACAGCTAGAGCAGTAAGTGAAGTTACACCTGCAAAACGGGAGCACAGCCAGCAATAGCCAGACCGGATCATCCAAATGGGAACCGGGTGCAAGGACCGAGGGAACGCGAAGCGGCTAGCCCTGTCACAGCCGGAATGATCCCAGCACCCCCTAAGGGAATGGCTTTAAAGGCAAGTGGCAGCACCAACAGGCAGAGCCGACCTTGCCAGACAAATGGCCCAATGGCTGAGCAGGGCGACAATGCTAGAAGCCCTGCTCCTCAGCACATTCCCTGCAGTCTGCCAAACCAAAGCAAGAAAATAGCCTGCTTGAGCACCCGAAGGCAGCACGAGACAGGCACTCACAGATAATACGAATCAGCCCAGGAAGGCAAAAACAAAATGTCGTTCCAGTTGGTAGGAAGGAAAAACAAAACAAAATAAAATGTCTGGGAAAGTCCAGGATGGATTAATTGCAAGAAAACAATTGAATAACCCAAACCTCACAGGAGCTGATAGGAAAACGTCCATGAGCTGAGGACTGAATTGAATGACTGAGGAAATGTCATCAGGGCGGTGGATCTGCAGAAAATTCAACCCAGTCCATAGAGCTATTGGAGCTAGACTAACCCGTCCTGGACTCTGCCTTTGATGTGAGGGAAAAGAAAGCCATGACACAGGTTTAACATGTAATAAGCTGAACAAATGCAGAGCTGATATGTTTAACACCCACACCCTAAGTAATGAAGGTTGCCTTTATAAGGAACCACTTCTGGTAATGGGTCCTTCAGATAAAATACAATAATTATGGCCTTTCTCTTTTGTCAATGCATTCTCTCAATGTGTAAAAAACCTTTGTCTGTCACTGATAAACTCCTGTTGCTTATCTAATGTCCCTCAGTTCAGATTTGTTCTTGATCTATACACATGCAAAGTTGCATACACAATGCATGGAATTTGTGGCAATGTATATCAGCTTGAGTACATTTCTTGCAAAAGCTGATTATTTTGAAGTCCTTGCTAGCAAAGAGAAAGCTGAAGAAGGAAGAATAATACGGTTATGTCATTTCTCTTTCTTCTCCTTTGGGATCCTTTCATTAAGAATTAGGGAAGGAAAGACAAAACGTAACCAGACAAGATGAATGAGGTTCCCACCAGTGCATGAGCAGTCAGCTTTCACCCATCAACCTCTGAGTCACTCTCTTCAGCTTTCTGTGGTAGCCTTTTAATGCTAATGATTAAGTCAACACTAAGCAACTGAGCTGCACACTGAAGCACTGAAGCTACTAAGTGGTATTTACAAGAAACTGATTCTAGAAGTTTTTGATTTGGCAGAAGCTGCTGACTGCTTTTGAGGGCACTTGTAACTTGGAGACAGAGCTGAGGAAAAGCTTTCCTTTTTTGTGTCATGCAGAGAGTTTTTGGAATACTTAGCAATACATCAGCAAGTATAGAACAAATGATGGATGTATTTGATGACTGGCATTGTTTTGCATAATTAGAGAGATAGTAATGTAACAGGATTTCAAAGAGCCCTCCTACAGGCAGAACTGATCCCAGTTCTATGCAAGAATAATTCTGATTACCCCTTTGAGCATTCTTCTCATATTTAAGCAGCCTGGCACAACTGGCAGTACTAACTTGCAGCTGTACATTTTTATCGACTATATTAAAATCAGGCTTTTTATCTTCAAGAAATTTGTTCTCAGCCATTTGAAATCTTTCTTTTTGAAACTTGGGTTTTAAAGGAGCTGTTTGACAGCCAACTAAGTCATCATCCTTTTTCTGGAATAATGAGCTCTTAATACCATGCGTCAAATCAACAGAAGGCATGACTACGGTTGAAGAATTATAATTGGATGAACGCAGTACATTTTCATCTACTACAGAAAAAGATGCAGAGTGTTTCTCCATTTTAAATGCACAAGGTGTAAGATGCTTGGTGTTGGTTTGACGTTTTCTCCAATCGTTGGGTTCCTGAAATAATGGCTGATGGGGAGATGAATGTTGCTGAGTTTTATTCAGACTATTCAGAAGACTGTGATTTTCCAATTCTGAGTCACAATTCTGAGGAAGATGAATCGGTGTAAACATTTGTTGTAGCATTTTCAAAGCTTCACGAAAGGCAGAAGTGTGTTGCTCTGTAACTCCATGTACTGGTCCACAGAGAATCACGCAATAAAGCTGGATGGTAGAGGTTTCTGCAAAGCCAATGTGAACAAACCTTTTTGTTCCAAGGTGGAAGGGCTGGCAAAATTTGGCTACAGCTGTTTGAGTGATTTCATGGTTAACATTATCCAAAGATGGTTTGAAAGGTGAAATTCCAGTAATCTTGCAAATAAGAGAGATTTCCTCTGTTAACAAGCAATCTACAATAGATATGCCATTATTTTTGCCATAGCGATGAACAATATCATGCTGTTTTACACCTGATAGTATCACTTTGATGTTATTATCTCGCATGTGCTGTAGAAGACTTTCGGTTCTTTTTGTAATCCAGGTTTCTGATGCATTGAATTGACCCTCAGCAATCATAACGACTTCTATACCCAACTCAGATAGAGAGGAGTGAATAGGTTCTGTTATTATAATAATTCTTTTATCACCATCCGTGGGACAATATATGGCAAAATCTCTGTGAAGTAGTAAGCCATCTAAGATCCTGGAATCTGAAAAAGGAAGGCCTGTCACAGTGGTATGCAGTTCTGCAAAACATTCATTCACCAGGTATAATGCCTCATTTGGGTTTTTACCCACTGTAACTTTGAAGTAGAAATCACATGTCAAATGAGTTAGGAATGTTTGTCTGTTACTTCCTACTTTTCCACAAAAATAAGGTTCTAATACTAATTCCATATTCTGTCTTGTATCTGAATTAGAAGCAGAAAAGATTGACACAAAATGTTTTTTAAGGTCCTGTGTCATTATATGGTCCAGGATGTTTGTTTGGATCTTCACAAGAAACTGGGAAAAGTGTTTCAAACTACAATATTTCTCTTGATCTCTTTTAGTAAGTTTTTCAAACTGTTGTAATAAATCAGAGAGTAGAATGATAAAGGTTTTAGCGCCATCTCCAAACAAATTGCAGTGTGTAGAAATGCATGCTATCATAATTCTGTAAAAACCAAAGAAAAAACCAATGGTTAACTTTAAAAACTGTTTATTTCAAACATCTAAAGTATCTAAAACTCTCCAATTTCTGTCCAAAAGACAGTTCTTGACAAGACCCACATATATCTATAAAAGACTGCTAAACACAGTTACCTTGTTTACGTATGAATCTTCATGCTGTTATTTCATGCACAAGCTGAAATGAATTATTTTAAGCATATACAGTATATCACAGAAGTGAGTACACCCCCTCACATTTTGTAAACATTTAAGTATATCTTTTCATGTGACAATACCGAAGAAATGACAGTTGGCTATAATGCAAAGAAGTGAGTATACAGCACGTATAACAGTATAAATGTGCTGTCCCCCGAAAAATAACACAATACACAGGCATTAATGTCTAAACTGCTGGCAACAAAAAGTGAATACACCCCTAAGTGATAATGTCCAAATGAGACCCAAAGTGTCAATATTTTGTGTGGTCACCATGATTCTCTTCTTCCTTTCCTTTCTTCTTCTTTCCTTTTTCCTCTCCTCTCTCCTTTTTTGCCTTTCTTTTCCTTTCTTGCACCCGGGTGGAGAAGTTGCTCCAGGATGACCAAAGGGCCAGTCCTGTGACACCTATAGCTCTGGAATATGGGACTAGCCCGTGGCGAGGCTGGAAAATATCTGCCATAGAGGGTGGCATGTGCAATGTGCAACTTTACAGGTGGTGAAATGTGCAAAAAGGTGCGCCACCCTTGCTGGCTGGAATGAAATAATGGCGCTTTTGCGGGGAAGGGGGCGCAAGCGGGCCAAAGTGGGAGTTACAATGGCTGTAAGTTGCGGGAGCAAAGTAGGGGAACCTACCCTAGGGGACCCAGAAGAGCTTTCTCTGTGGTGGCCCCCGGCCCTCTGAAATCAACTCCCTCCGGAGATTCGAATTGCCCCCACCCTCCTTGAGTTCCGCAAAATGTTGAACACTCACCTCTGCCGCTAGGCGTGGTGAGATTAATCTTCCCCCTTCTTTTTTCTTGACCTCTATTATGTTTATGTTCAGTTGGATGGAGTGTGTATGATTGTGTAGCACATGAGTTTTTAACAATGTATCTTAAATTAGTTTTTTTAATTTTTAATATTAGATTTGTATTTATATTGTATTGCTGTTATGTTGTAAGCCGCCCTGAGTCTTCGGAGAGGGGCGGCATACAAATCTAATAAATTATTATTATTAAATAAGCCTTGCCGTCTCCCCTTCTCGAATTTTATGCTCAGTCAAGCCCCAGGCCAGGCTCTCAGGTCCCCCGCGGACCGCAAAGAGAACCTAGGCCACAAGTTCGACCCCAAAGCGGCTACCTGGCCGTTGGCGAGTCCACATTTAGGGCCTCCAGCACACGCCGTCCGTCTCGGGAAATCAGGACCTCCCCCGTGGGGCGGGTGAGCAGAACCTGCCCTCCGTGAGGACCGAGCGACCCACGGACAACCCCCGCCAAGGCCGCGGCCTCCTGGGCCAAGCGCCCCAAGTCCAAGCGTGCCGCGGTCGCCATGACGACAGCGGTCCGACCTGAGCGAGGAGAAGCAAAGAGACCTGACGACAGTTACGCTATTGCACTACGGGCTCGTGATTGGTGGGATTTGGAAGCGTTCGGCGGAGTTGATTGGTGGAGCTTAAACCTTTTTTCTGGTTTTAATTCGCGGCAGCATGGCTTCTCGCGGGTGAAGGTAAAGGCTCCGTGAGGCAATGAGAGCCATCGTCTCTGGAATAACGTGTGTGTGGAGATTTTCCTCTCCTATTGAGGAGCCGTTTTCGAGAACGGTTTCAGTAAAATATCTCTTGCCCCGCCCCTCCACGTTCCTCTAAGAATATTGGGTAGAGAGCATCTTTTAAGGAAATCCCGAAACACCCTGAGGCGATTCTCAAAGGAGCGCATCCCCCCTTCCTCGTGAAGTTTATTATTTATTTATTTGTTTTGTCAAATACGTATTGGTGGTATACAAAGATATGTTTATATACATGATACTAGTAAAAGAAACGACAAGGGACGGAAGGCACTCTGGTGCACTTAAACACGCGCCTTTTCAAGCCCTTTTTGAGGGGTTTCGCCGTTTGGCTGCACGAGGGGATGCCGCCAAGCGCGAGCCTCCGTCCCCATGACAACCAACGGCCCCCTCGCGCGCTCCCAAACGTCACATCACACTAGGCTCCTGAGGAACGCTTAACCCCGCCTTCTCCCCCTCCCGATTGGCCGGAGCTTCATAAGACCATCTCTGCATAGCGCCGCCGATTGGCTAGGCGGGGGATGAGCCGGGAAGAGCGCGGGCGCGCCAGAGGGAGGCATGGAAAGGCGCGGCTTGATTAGCATAAGCTCCGCCCCGTCTTCTCATATGGCCTCGGCGCGCCGCCCCTCCTTTCCCTCCGCTGGCTGCGGCGCGATCCTTTTGCCGGCTTCTTTCTGGAGCATCCTCGGCCGCCCAGCGCACCTTCATCGCGGGGAGGCGGTTGGAAATCGGTGCGATCCCTGCGGAGGAAAACCGAGCCTTGACGTGGGGGGACCCAGATCTTCTCCTTCTCCCGTTTTGGGGTGGGGTGGGGGTGGGAGAAAAAAGGGGCGCAACTTCATCCTAAAGCAACGGACGCAAATCGCCTTTCCAGCTTATCCTGCTTGGGCTTTTTGGGGGCGCATCGGAGACGGGGAGGGGGTGTCTCGAGAAAGCCCCCACCTCTGTCTTCTCTTTCAGTCTAGATGTAGGTATTTTAAAGCCTCTTAACCTGGCTGGGTCATTGGCGGGCTTGCTTCCTATCCTATTCCTATAAATATAAAACCATACTGTGCGTGTATGGGTTTAAAAAAAAAAAGATATTATTGATTGCTATTACTGATTTTATTATGTATTATTATTATTAGTTGGACTTTTATGCTGCCCCTCTCCGAGGGTCTTGCAACATATGGTAAACAATATACAGTATCTTAGATCCAGTTAAATAAATTTAAAGTCTAAAAACCCATAAAAAACAGTCATTCCATTCACAGTCATTTGTGATTGTATTTTAATATTTTTGTATTTATTGCATTTGTTAGCCTCTCTGGAAACCGTTTTGGAAGGAGCGGTGTATAAATACAATAAATAAATACATAAATCCGTTTTCTCCTCCTTCCCCAGCTTTGGGACTACCTTTCCATCATCCCCAGCCCTTCACAGGACTAGCCTGGGGGGGGGGGGACGGATGGAATCATAACCTGATGCTTCCCATCATGGCCCCACCTGGTTTGAATGACAGCCTTTTCTCTAGCCAGAATTTTTTTAAAAAAGCAATTCTCTTTTTTTTCTCTCTTTCTTTCAGGATGTTTTAAAAAGTATTTAGAAAGAAGAAGGGGAAAACCCCCAATCAGGATGGACTGCAGTGCTTTTCTCATACTGGCTTGACTGGATGTTTTACTTTCTTAAACAAGCAGGGCGGCAGGGCAGGTTGTTTTAGCTGCCGCTCTTGATGGATTGAGGGGTCAGGCACCCTAAAATTTATAGAGAGAGAAGTATATATCCTGGCCCGGATCTAAAGACTGTTCAGCTGTAAGAAATAAGTGGTACCGTTTCTCTGAGGTACAGATATTTTGAGAATATCTACGTTCAGATATTGGTGGGTTGTTGTTTTTTTGTGACCAGAAAGGAATTTTAAATCAAATGTCTGGTACATAAATGCAATTATAAGGTGAATGAGCCTTATATATTATTGCAGTTTATGGACGTATGCAAAGATTTGAGAGAACGTGGTGGAAGAAGTTTCTAGTTTTCTATTTATTCTGTGTAATAAACACCTACGTGTTCTTATTAGACCAAACTAGGGCTCCTTGAAAGCTATGTTTCCTCAAACTATTTTGGTTTAGGAAATGTAACAAGAATCTTCTTTATTTTATGAAAGACTGTGTTTGACATATTCATAGCTTCTGCTAAAACAAGTGTTGGAAACCTGTGCCCTAAATGGCATACTGTAGTTTTGTAGGGTATATAGTTACACATTTTGTTACATACATAGTTTAGACTGTGGTTAGCATCCCGAGTGGAGTAAGACAGCTTTTTTGTGTCACAAAATGGTTCTTCATGAAAGACAGCGCTCCTGCAAACGCCTTGAAGTTTCCTGACTGCTTTGACTTTTCTTATAGGTGCCTTTTTTTTTGTCTTTATAAAATCTTTTAAGCAATTTTTGTACATCTTTGGACATACAAAAGACTCACAATGTGGACTTTTTTGGGCATTGCTTCCTTTATCTATGTCTACAAAAAATGTGGAGATTTGCTAAGTTATGCCAACAAGGAGGTGCTTATTTCCACAATGGTGTTTTTTTCTCTTGGCTTGATGCTCTCTTATTGGTACCGATCATGGGGACCTCAAACGCAGAATAAGCAGCAGTCTCATTGTGGAATGTTTTCCAACTTCCTTGCTGCCTTGCCATTCGTTGGCTTTTTCTGGACTAAATCCCACAGTGATTCCACGGAGAAACTGCAGCCAAAGACCAGAAAGGTATGCTCTGTTTTAATTGAATAGCTTTAAAAGAGAATAGTCATGCTTTTTTTTAAATTTGGAGATGGACAAAATACATAGGATGGCTGTGAAAACACTATTACAAATTTGTTTTCCAGAAGGCTCCTCATGAATTTTACCCCAACATTAAAATTGAAGGAACCTCATCAGATTTTAGATGATTTTACTGCTACAGAAGTGTTCACCTAGATAAAAAAACCTCAGCTTTGAAATTTTATCTGGAATTTGCAGTATGTGTCTCAGTTATATAATACTAGGATTTCAGATCCTAGCCATTTCTTTCAGCTTGCTAGGAGGAGGGCTACCACTATGGAGTTACAGGCTTATTCTTTTGAAATTTCAGTTACGAACGTAAAGCAGTTACAATACTAGACTGCCTATTTAAATTCACTTGCAAGTAAGTCCCCTTGGTTGAATTTGCCACAAAGTAATCAAATTTACTTTAGCGTGTGTTCAATTACATTCATGGATTGTATCAATTCAATAAATTGTGGTTACATAAAGTGTGTATGTTTGTGTCTGAACACTGCCAGTGTTTGGATCTAAATCAGGGGTGTCAAACTCTTGGCCCACGGGCCAGATGTGTCATGTGCTGGCCCTGCCCCCGCTGATTTAATGAAGGAAAATGTTCCAATACATCACGTCAAGCTTGACAACCCTGATCTAAATTTAGCCAAATTTTCCCCAATGTGATTTTCTTCAGATCACCTAAGTCCTAGGACAGTGATGGCGAACCTATGACAGAGGTGGCATGCGGAGCTATATCTGCTGGCATGCGAGCCGTTGTCTTAGCTCAGCTCCAACGTGCAGGTGTGTGCCAGCCAGCTGATTTTTGGCTTACACAAAGGCTCTGGGAGGGAGTTTTTGGCTTCCAGAGAGCCTCCAGGGGGATGGGGGAGGGTGTTTTTACCATCCCGACTCCAGGGAAGCCTTTGGAACATGGGGAGGGTGAAACATGTGCCCACCAGAAGTTGGGAAACAGTCTGTTTTCAGTCTCCAGAGAGCCTCCGGGGGAATAAGGAAGATGTTTTTGCCCTCCCCAGGCATTGAATTGGAGCGTGGGTACTCGTGCATGCACGATAGCACACGGACATACTTTTTTGGTACCCAAGGAAAAAAAGGTTCGCCATCACTGTCCTAGGATGACAATTCTTGGGGAAAAAAATATTGTTGCTGGGAACTCTAGAAGTTGTCCCAACATATTTGAAGGCAGAAGGATGGAAGAGACAATGTGATTCCCACCTTATTTAAGTTAACGTAATCCTTCCTTCAATCTCTTGGTTTCTAATTTTCAGTGTACACTGTGTTTGTTAGTTATGGATAATGGGAATTGCAAGCTGGCCCAATTAATTAGTGCTAGAGAAACAGAAAGTCCCATGTACAGTAGCCCTTGCACTATAACCACTCGTTTAACGACTGTTCATAATGACAACACTGGTCCTCACTTTTATAAGTGGTGCAGCAGACCTATGGTCACATGAACAAAGTTTGGGCACTTAGCAACTGGCATGCATTTGCGACGGTTTCAATATCCTGGGGTCATATGATCGCCATTTGTGATCTTCTCAGCTGGCTGCTGTTCTGACAAAGTTAATGGGGGAAACTGGATTTGCTTAGCAACTGCTCAATTCATTTAACAACTGCAGTGATTTGCTTAAGAGAGTCTATGGAGAGGAGTGGCATACAAGTCAAATGAATGAATGAATAAACAAACAAACAAACAAACAAACACCTGTGCAAAAGTTGTAAAATTCGGTACGACTTACTTAATAACCATCTTGCTTAGGAAGTGAAATTCTGGTCCCAATTATCACTGTAAGTTGGGAACTATCAGTGGTAGTTCTCAACTGTCAGTGCCGGGACCCCTTAATACAGTTCCTCATGTTGTGGTGACCCCCAACCATAAGTCTAGCGCCAATTCTCCCAACCGAGCTGATTGGCAGAAGGGACACCCCCACTGTAAATGCCTGATTGGTAGGATTGTAAAAATATGTTCCAAGGCGCCAGAATAGAAGCTTTAGTTCCTATGGGAAATTTGTCTTTTCCCATTTGATCAGCCTTAGTAACAGTGGGGAACTTGAAAAAGAGTTTATGAATTCTTAGGGCCCATAGGCTCTAAAATATGTTTTGCATGCGCAGAAGCAAAAAACAAGATGGCGCCACCAATGGCACTACCGAGAGCCAGCCATTACTGCTAGTTTGGCAAGTGGGGGAAATTCCCACTAATGGTTCTATAGAGCTGGTCCGAACTGGAAGGAACCCACCTCTGCTGTCGGATGAGAATCAAAGAAATAGGGTATTTGACAATCACTACCAATGTTTTGCTTATCTGCTACTTCTAAGGAGGCAAAAATGAAAGATACGTTCCTCATGATTCATAACTTTGTAAGTCCATTTGTAACAAGCACATTTTAAAGTAAATTAAGTTCTGGTCACAGCACCTCAAGAAGGATAAAATGGAACTGGAAAAGGTTCAAAAAAGGGCAACAAGAATGATCAATGAAATGGAGCACCTCCCTTATGAAACCAGGTTGCAATGCCCTGGTCTCTTCAACCTTGAAAGACAGTGTTTAAGGGGTGACTTGATCGAAGTGTATAAATTCATGCCTGGGATAGAAAAGGTGGCTAGAGAAAAATTCTCTTCTCTATCGCATAATACCAAGGCACTCCCTAAAGCTCATAAGTAAGAAAGTGAGGACAAATAAAGGGAAACATTTCTTCACCCAGAGGCTCGTTGGTTTATGGAATTCACTTCCAGAAGAGGTTGTGACAGCTGTCAGCCTGGATAGATTCAAGGCAGGATTAGACAGATTCATGGATGCCAAGTGTATCGGTGGTTATTGAAACAGATGTCCATGTGCCGCTTCTGTTGGTTGAGGCAGGCAGGATTCCCTTGGGTATCATTTGTTGGGGGTCAAGGGAAAGGGAGGGTGTGCCCCCTCTTTCTGCTCAAGATGCCCATGGACAATTGGTGGGCCACTGTGTGATACAGAATGCTGGACTCGATGGGTTTTGGCCCAATTCAACATGGCTCTTCTTATGTTCTTAAATTCAGTCAGTAAAATTATAATGCCTGAAGTCTACTTTTCAGTACGATACACCAAACGCATCCCCACCCATCTGCAAAACATTTTAGTAGCAAAGTAACTTTTATCTGAGATGCTGAAAATTCACCATGGCAGGAAGCCATTTTTCATTGCTTTTGAACTTATGGAAAGGTTGTATTTTTACAGTACATGCCATGCATCTATTCTACCACTGGTTGTCCTTGTTGCAGCCACTTGTATTTTGAGTCTGCCAGGAAAACTGTTTGTGCTTTCTAATCGGTGAGAGGGCAGAAAAAATAAAGTTCAATTTCAAAGTTGAGTTTGGCTGGAGGTTCTGGCTTACTTACAGGAAACCGCCTCTTTTAATGACTGGGATTTAGTTAATGTGGCAGCTAGAACTGTAGGGATTGCCATTGCCAAGGGATGAATGACGGAATTACCATCGTAAGTCAAGGAGAACCTGTTTGAGATCCTTTGACTAAGCCATGGTGATCGATGGAGATTAATATCCATGGGCACAATTACGGATGACCATGTGAAAGAAAGATTGTAACTTGAAATATACATAATAAAGTTTATGATATTGAGCATGATTTAATGAAGGCGAGGAAAGAAAGAAAAAACATATGCTCTTGAATTACCTCCCCTGCCTCTCTCTCTCCCAATCTCTGTCCTTTTGATGGCCTGCATATCTGCTGCCATCAGGTTTTTTCACAAAAAATATTTCTTTAAAATATGCGTTTAATATTGTTATTTTTGCAAGATTCAATAAAGAAAAAATACTCAATGAATGCTTCAGTTTTCATTTTTGATACAGCAAATATTGATAAATGTAACCCTTAAAAACCAAAGCTCTTTTAAGAGTCCTCCATAATTGTTACAAGAGAGCAAAATATTTTAAGAAATATTGATTTTAAAAACGTAGGATAAAACAAAGAAGCTTGAATTTGGTGGGTGTGATAAATGTTTATATGACTGAAGCGAAGGGTGCTTGAAAGTGAAGAAACACTTAGCAAATGGTCTGATCCCGAGTAGGCAAGAAAAGGAGGACGTTTAATGTTCCCATGGGCGTTTAATATATTTGTCGATTGGAGTTTAAGGAATCCTTATGGTGTTTTGAACTGTGTTGATTGGAAATGAAGCCACATTGTTGACTGAGCACCTGAATGATTCACAGCCTGTCTGAGACAGGTTGAGTGTTGCATGAGAAGTGCCGATTTCAAAATTAATGGAAGATAGTTGCCCTTGACAATAAAAATGGAGTGAGAGTTTGCAAACTGTACGCAGATGATGAACAACAAAGCAAGACAAACATCCATGAGAGAGCTGGAGTTTATAAAAAAGAACAAGAGGCAGTGTAAGATGTTGCTTATGGCTTTATTTATTTATTTATTTTATTTATTGTTAGAGTTGAAAGGGACCATGCGGGTCATCAAGTCCAACCCCCTGCCTAAGCAGGAAACCTATAGCATCCTAGCCAAATGGCAGTCCAATTTCCTCTTAAAAATGTCCAGAGTATTGGAGTTCACAACGTCCGCTGGTAGGTTGTTCCACTGGTTGATCGTTCTGACCGTCAGGAAGTTCTTCCTTATTTCCAGGTTGAATCTCTCCTTGGTCAGCTTCCAGCCGTTGTTCCTCGTCCGGCCCTCCGGTGCCCTGGAGAATAAAGTGATCCCCTCCTCTCTGTGGCAACCCCTCGTATACCTGTAGACTACTATCATGTCCACTCTGACCCTCCTTTTCTCTAGGCTATCCATGCCCAGTTCCCGCAGTCTCTCTTCGTAAGTCTTGGTTTCTAGAACCCTGATCATTTTGGTTGCTCTTTTCTGCACCTTCTCCAGAGTTTCAATGATGGAAGCAAAAGTGGTTTGCAAGATAAAAAGCAGAGATTTTAGTAGATGGTGATATTAAACCACTTTCAGTTGTTGCTCCTTTTATTATCTTAAGCCTTTACTTTCTTTGACGTACGGTTGCTTAATCCTTTCCTTCACTCTGCCTGACATTGCTTATTTGCATGGAAATAACCCAAGGACTATTTATGTTAACTATGCAATTATTTGAGGAAATAGGAGTCTTGTAGGAAGATAACAGTAATATGTTAGAACTCTGATGTAACCACTTTACCTAGACTTTGAAACACAAATATCTAACAAAATATTATTTGGAATTATCTGAAACAATCTACTGACCCGAGGGCAGAAATTCTAAACCCGCACCAGAAAACGGGAAATTAACAAGAATTTTACTGTGCTGTTGCACCGGTGCTCTGAAAAATCTAATTCCTGACCCTTGAATTGTGAGTCTTCAAAATCAGATACTTCTTGTTTTCTCATATTTCATTCCATTTCTTGGCACCCAAATGTCAAAAATGGCCTTTACATGTGCAGTGATGTGGTCCCACATATGCTGCATTTATACTTGCCTCTTTTTACCCAATGCAGGCGCATAAGCCCTTAAGTTGTGGTTGTCCAAATTTGTTACATCGCAAATACCCTCTCAAATACAGCTGTTAAGTGTGACACAGAATTTAGACTGCTTTAAACTGAGTCTGGCTACTGGTGATCCTCAACTTACAACTACAATTGAGATTCAGATTTCTGTTGCTAAGTGAGAACATTTGTTAAATGAACTTTGTCCCAATTTATGACCTTTCTTGCCATCGTTGGCATTGGACCAGAGTACCTCCGGAACTGCCTGCTACGGCACGAATCCCAGCGACCGATAAGGTCCCACAGAGTTGGCCTTCTCCGGGTCCCGTCGACTAAACAATGTCATCTGGCGGGCCCCAGGGGAAGAGCCTTCTCTGTGGTGGCCCCGGCCCTCTGGAACCAACTCCCCCTGGAGAGTGGAACTGCCCCCAGCCTCCTTGTCTTTCGTAAACTATTCAAGACTCACTTATACCGCCAGGCATGGGGGAGTTGAGACACCTTTCCCCCAGGCTTTTTTATACTTTGTTTTATGTTTGGTATGAATGTGCTGTTTGGTTTTTTAAATAATGATAGGGTTTTATATGTTTTTTAATATTAGATTTGTTCCACTACTATATTGTTTTTATTACTGTTGTGAGCCGCCCCGAGTCTTCGAAGAGGGGCGGCATACAAATCTAATAAATAATAATAATCGTTGTTAAGTGAATCACTGTGGTCGTTAAATTAACAACATGGTTGTTAAGTAAATTTTGTTTCCTCATTGACTTTGCTTGTCAGACAGTCACAAAAGGTGATCACATGACCCCAGGACACGGCAACTATCATAGATATGAGTCAGTTGCCAGGTGTATGAATTTTGATGGTGGGGTTGTTACAATGGTCGTTAAGTGTGAAAAACTCATAGGCAGTAATGGGCTGCTGCCCCCATGGGGAGGGACGCAGTGGGGGTAGTAGGTTTATGCACTATTTATTGAATACCTAATATTTTTTTATTGTCCTTCCTTCTCTAGTACCTTAATATGATCCTTAATTATTTTTAAAATAGGAAATAATTAAATGGTATGTTTCTATCCATAAATGCTTTAATCGTTTTAATCATTATCTAGAACTGAACTTTGATAGCAATTAAAGAAAATTGAGTTACTTGCCTAATCTGTTATCATACTGAACCTTGTGGGTTCAGTACAAAATCTTAAAATGTTACTGTGCTCCTCAACAAATAATGCTGTCTATCATTTGTCCTTTTTGTGGCTATTCAAATAATGGGACTGAATCAACTGAAAAAGAGTCCAAGCACCTATCTGAAAACTTATCTTGGTCGGTAAGCCACTCTCACCCAGTCATGTGACCTTTAAACCATCCCTGGTCACATGATTGTTAAGCCACCCCCACCTGGTCACATGACTGGCAAGTCACTCCTACCCGATCACATGACCATCAAGCCACACACACAAAATAAGCCATGCCAACAGTGTGGCAGTAAAAATATTGGCAGCCCATCACGGGTCATAGGTCACTTTTTTCAGTGCCGTGGTAACTTTGAATGGTCACTAAACTAACTGTTGTAAATTGAGGACTACCTCTACTACTACGGAAGAGTTTCTGGATTGTGAAAGGATTGAACGGCTGCCTGGAGGATGCCCAGTTGAGAGCTCCTTTCATGTCCTCATTAAGTTGTCCAGCAAAGTGGTACCCATCAATCTACTCACAGTCACCCACTTTCAAACCACTGGGTTGGCAGGAGCTGGACCTTGTGGGATATCACCTTGTCCCATGGCGGCAAACAGGTCTCAAACATGAGCCTGCCAATTGCCAGCCTAGCAACCAAATTGTGTGAATCACTGAGTATCACTAAATCTGCTGCATATTGTGTGGTTATTGTTCTAGCTTAAATGCCTTTGATTTGTCTTCTTTCTGATTTAGGATACAAGAGGAGTCATCCCTTCACCTGATAGCAGAACAGAAACTGATTCATCTTCGACAGGTGGTGCTCAACCTGACCCGGAAGTGATCATTGTGGGTGCTGGTATTCTTGGCTCTGCTCTGGCCACGGTGCTGGCCCGGGATGGGAGGAAAGTGACGGTTATTGAGCGGGATTTGAAGGAACCTGATAGGATTGTTGGAGAACTCTTACAGCCTGGAGGTTACAACACTCTAAAAGATCTGGGCCTTCAAGGTACATTAACTGGTAGTATAAAAACACTCCTGTCTTTCACTTGCGGATCTGGGAATTAATGTTTTCACTGCAAGTTTTTGAAATGCACTCTGATGCAGCCTGTTTGTCAGCTGTTCTATCTCTACTTTGCATACTTTGAATTGGATAAAATATATTTTTAAATGAAATTGGAATAAAATACAGTTTAAAATGAAATTGGAATAAAATACAGTTTAAAATGAATGGAATAAAATACAGTTTAAAATGAAATTGGAATAAAATTCAATAATTTAATATACAGTGGTAACTCTACTTAAGAACGCCTCTACTTAAGAACTTTTCTAGATAAGAACCGGGTGTTCAGAATTTTTTTTGCCTCTACTTAAGAACCATTTTCTACTTAAGAATCCGAGCCCGGAAAAATTTCCCAGGAAATTTGAGAGCGGCATGAAGGCCCAGCCAGTTTCCAGCCATTCCCCCTGGGTTTCTCTCTCTGGCGCAGTGTATGGGAGGCAGCCTTGCGCCGGGTTTATGGGAGGCGTGTGCTCCTCCTCGCCGCCTGAGAGCCCCTCTTTTTTTTTTTAAAGCCTTAAAGTTTTGTATATTTTTTTATTCCCCTCTCCTCACCTTCTTCCTTTGGCAGTGACTGTCCTCCTCCTCTTCTTCCTCCTTCTCCTCCCACCCAAATTCCAAGCTTTTATTTCTTTCTTAATGGGTTTGCACGCATTATTTGCTTTTACATTGATTCTTATGGGAAAAATTGCTTCTACTTAAGAACGTTTCTACTTAAGAACCTGGTCATGGAACAAATTAAGTTCTTAAGTAGAGGTACCACTGTATAGATAAATAAAATACAATAAAATTATATTTCGGTATCATTTCTACAATCTACCCCAATCCCAGTCCCACATATGCCGATCTCAACCAAACCATTTTGCTTAAGTACTGTGCTGTATTAAACGTTATTTTCAGATTCTGGCTGCACATAACGTAAGTGGTTTTGATATGGGATCCCAATGGAACATTCGTATAGAATATAGACCAAGGTACCTCTCTGTCACCCTCTTATACAGGCAACAATCAAATGGGATGCGAGCCAGGTCTTCTACCTCTGCTGCTGCGTAAATGCAGAGATGTCCATTGCAGGGTATAGAATGGAATCTCCCATATCTGACCATTATTGTGTGAAGCTGTTCCAATCTCGCTCGCGTAAATATCTCCCTAGGACAGTGATGGCGAACCTTTTTTGGTTCACGTTCCCAAAGGGGTGTATGTGGGTGTGCTAGCATGTGTGCACATGTCCACACCCCTTCTCTGCCTCCCCACGCAGGCGCACCCCCCTGCGCTGCCCCCATGCTTGCGCACAGGCCTTACAGAAGCCTGGTACGTGAAAAAAATGCCCAAACGGGCAAACCGGAAATTCGGGAAAATGCACTTCCATTTTGCTGTTGTGCTGTATATTGCACTCCAGAGGGTTCAGGGAAGCTTCCTGAAGCTCTGGAATGAAAAAACCCCCAGCACAATAGGCAAACCGGAAATTCACAAAATGCACTTCCGGTTTGCCCATTGTGCTGTTTTTTTGCACTCCGGGCTTCAGGAAGCTTCCCGGAACCCTCCAGAGTGCAAAAAACCAGCATAACGATAAACCGGAAGTGCGTTTTTCCTAACTTCCGGTTTGTCCGTTCAGTGATTTATTTATTTTTTTGCCTCTGGGGCTTCAAAGAAGCTTCCCTGAAGCATCCGGAGGGCAAAATGGCCTTTCCCAAGGCCAAAACATCAGCTGGCCAGTGCATGCATGCGTGCTGGAGTTGACACAGTCTCGCGTGTCCTCCGATATGGCTCTGCATGCCACCTGTGGCACATGTGCCACTGGTTCACCATCATGGCCCTAGGACATTTTGGCAGTTGTAGCTTTAAATAGCTGTCTATTTGAAAAGTACATTGCAGAAATGTGTTTTTTAAGATAGCTGGCTCCTGCTAAGTCTTCCTCCATTCTCTATCCATTTATGTTGCAGATGCTGTGGAAGGTATAGATGCTCATACAATAAATGGCTACATCGTTCATAACCTTGAAAACAAGGCAGAGGTTGAGATCCCTTACCCCCGCACAGCAATCGGGCAAGTGCAGAACGGGAAAGCATTTCATCATGGACGTTTCATCATGGGTCTACGAAGGGCAGCCATGTCAGAACCCAAGTAAGTACAGTGTTCCCTTGGTTTTCACGGTTTTGAACTTCGCGAATAGCCTATACCACGTTTTTTAAAAAAATATTAATTAAAAAATACTTCGCAGGGGTTTTTTTATACCACGGTTTTTCCCGCCCGATGACATCATACGTCATCGCCAAACTAATGATTTTTGCAAATAAATAACAAAAAAAATAATTATTGTTAATAAATAATTATGTTTATAAATATCAGGATCACTAAGTGTCTTATTCAATGGTGAGTACCAGTAATAATGGTGAGTAAATGGTTGTTAAGGGAATGGGAAATGGTAATTTAGGGGTTTAAAGTGTTAAGGGATGGATGGCTTGTGATACTGTCCATAGCCAAAAATGGTGTATTTACTTTTGCATCTCTACTTTGCGGAAATTCGACTTTCGCGGGTGGTCTCGGAACGCATCCCCGCGAAAATTGAGGGAACACTGTATAGTAACCTAAAATCACAGCCCTAGTTTGTTCATTTAAATATGCAGCAGTGTGCAGCAGGTGCCCAAAAACCCAACGCAGTTCTAGGCTGCATTAACAGAGAGATAGAATCAAGATCACGTGAAATGTTAATTTATTTATTATTATTTATTTATTTATTATTTGGATTTGTATGCCGCCCCTCTCCGAAGACTCGGGGCGGCTCACAACAAGTGAAAAGACAATCCAATACAATCCAATTAATTAAAATATTATGAGTTTAAGAAAATCCCCTATACTAACATACACACATACAGGCATACCATATATAACTTCAACGTGCCCAGGGGAGATGTTTAGTTTCCCCATGCCTGACGGCAAAGGTGGGTTTTGAGGAGTTTACGGAAGGCAGGAAGAGTAGGGGCAGTTCTGATCTCCGGGGGGAGTTGGTTCCAGAGGGCCGGTGCCGCCACAGAGAAGGCTCTCCCCCTGGGGCCCGCCAACCGGCATTGTTTAGTTGACGGGACCCGGAGGAGGCCCACTCTGTGGGACCGAATCGGTCGCTGGGATTCGTGCGGCAGAAGGCGGTCTCGGAGATATTCTGGTCCAGTGCCATGAAGGGCTTTAAAGGTCATAACCAACACTTTGAATTGTGACCGGAAACTGATCGGCAGCCAATGCAGACTGCGGAGTGATGGTGAAACATGGGCATACCTGGGTAAGCCCATGACTGCTCTCGCAGCAGTCATGGCCTTGGTAAGGCCACACTTGGAATACTGCATACAGTTTTGGTCCCCACGATGCAGAAAGGATATTGAGACTCTAGAAAAAGTGCAGAGAAGAGTGACAAAGGTGATTAAGGGACCGGAGGCTAAAACATATGGATAATGGTTGGAGGAACTGTGCATGGCTAGTTTAATGAAAAGAAGGACCAAGGACATGATAGCAGTGTTCCAATATCTCAGGGATTGGCACAAAGAAGAAGGAGTCAACCTATTCTCCAAAGCACCTGGAAGCTGAACAAGGAGAGAAGTAACTTAGAACTAAGGAGAAATTTCCTGACAGTTAGAACAATTAATCAGTGGAACAGCTTGCCTCCAGAAGTTGAATGCTCCAACACTGGAAGTTTTTAAGAAGATGTTGGATAGCTATTTGTCTGAAATAGTGTAGGATTTCCTACCTAAGCAGGGAGTTGGACTAGAAGACCCCCAAGGTCCCTTCCAACTCTGCTATTATTATTATTATTATTTAAGTACAGTGGTACCTTGACATATGAGTTTAATTCGTTCCAGACCCGAGCTTGTAAGTCGATCAACTCGCATCTCGAACGAATGCCTTTAGACTTTGTTTTTCGCGCCGAGATAACCAGAAGCAAGGAGATTTGTGCGCCACCTAGTGGAAGCTCGGCTCGTATCCCGAATTTGAGCTCGGGTGTCGAACAGAAATTTCGCTCGCGTCGTGGCTCGTAACTTGGAATACTCGCATGTGGAGCAGCTCGTATCTAGAGGTACTACTGTAGGTTAGGCTTAATGGTCTTCTTAAAATGCATCCATCTATTTTTCATTTTAAATGTGCTTTTCTTTTATTCATTGCATTTGAGAATAGTTTGGAGTTAACCAGAAGAAGCATTTTCAGTATTAGTTGGATTGGTTTTTATATGTTCTGTCAATGAAACTCTTAGAACAGTGATGGCGAATCGATGGCATGGGTGCCACAGATGGCATGTGGAGCCATATCTGCTGGCACGCGAGCCATTGCCCTAGCTCAGCTGCAACATGCATATGTGTGCTGGCCAGCTGATTTTTGGCTCGCGCAGAGGCTCTGGGAAGACATTTTTGGCTTCTAGAGAGCCTCTGAGGGGATGGGGAAGGGCATTTTTACCTTCCCTTGGCTCCAGGGAAGCCTTTGGAGCCTGGGGAGGGTGAAGCACGAGCCTACTGGGCCCACCAGAAGTTGGGAAACAGGTCATTTCCAGCCTCCAATGGGCCTCCAGAAGGCGAAGAAAGCTGTTTTCACCCTCCCCAGGCATTGAATTATGGGTGTGGGCAGTTGCGCATGTGTGATAGTGCATGCCCACACTCTTTTTGGCACTCAAGGAAAAAAAGGTTCGCCATCACTATCTTAGAAGTTTACGTATAAACCTGTTTATTTTTCCTGTTCGTGTCACAAAGCAGGTTACACCTGTAGAAGCATAATTTGTTATTCTTGGCATGCTGACAACCTGAAAATAAAGAACAAATTGTCTTAATTGAGAACAAGATAAACCCTTATATCTTTGACATACGTAAGCTATCAGTCCAGAAAATGAATTGGATTTGAAGAGAGGGATAGGATTCCCTCTGGGATTGCCCTCGTAACAATAATGCATTCCTGGAAAAGATTTAACATATTTTTATAAGTGTTATAAGGCACTCTGAATCCAAGTTCTTCCTGTAAGGAGCAACTATAATATCTAGAAAGAACCTTGATAAATATGGTGGGAGGGAAAAGTAATTTATAGAAACATCTTAAGAGGAGAGAGGTTGGCCTGGGGCTAGGCTGTCAAATTACTGCAGTATTTCTCAAGGTTGGGCATTTTAAGGTGTGTGGATTTCAATTCCAAAATTCCCCAGCCAGCTTGATAGGGAATTCTGGGAACCAAAGTCCATACAATTTAAAATTGCCAAGATTTAGGAATACTGTCTTGAGCAGGGGTCCCCAACCTTTCGGACCTCAGGCATCACTACATTCATAATTTTAAATCCCACGGGCCACTAATATGATCTGCCTAATGACCGGCTAGGTGGGTGTGGCTAGGTGGTTATGTGACTGGGTAGGCGTGGCCAACTTGATGTCACTCATGTCGAGGGGCGCATTGGCAGCCTCTATGTGCCCCTCCCCTCCCAGCCACTCTTCCCCGCCCGTCCAGGCTCCTCAGGGCCCCAACAGGAAGCAGTTGTTGGAGCTGAGCAGCCACCATAAGAAAGAATTGGCAAAAGAGCTGGTTCAGTTCAAATTGGATCTGGCTGAGAAGGAGGCTCAGCAGAAGCATCTCACTGAGGACTAGGAGCATAGGTTTTCCAAGCAAAGGGATGACCCACACAAAAAGACTCTGAAGGGGAAGAAGGGGGAGACTCTCTGCAGCATCACAAGCATCAAACTCAACCCTGGCAAGACGGAGTGGCTGTGGGTTTTGCCTCCCAAGGACAATTCCATCTGTCCGTCCATTACCCTGGGAGGGGGGAATTATTGACCCCCTCAGAGAGGGTCTGCAACTTGGGTGTCCTCCTCAATCCACAGCTGACTTTAGAACATCACCTTTCGACTGTGGTGAGGGGGGCGTTTGCCCAGGTTCGCCTGGTGCACCAGTTGCGGCCCTATTTGGACAGGGAGTCCCTGCTCACAGTCACTCATGCCCTCATCACCTCGAGGTTCGACTACTGAAATGCTCTCTACATGGGGCTACCTTTGAAGAGCGTTCGGAAACTTCAGATCGTGCAGAATGCAGCCGCGCGAGCAGTCATGGGTCTTCCCAGATATACCTATCTTTTGTCAACACTCCGCGGCCTACATTGGTTCCCGATTGGTAACCGGACATAATTCAAAGTGTTGGTGATGACCTATAAAGCCCTACATGGCATCGGACCAGATTACTTACGGAACCGCCTTCTGCCGCATAAATCCCAGCGGCCAATCAGATCCTACAGAGTGGGCCTTCTCCAGGTCCCGTCGACCAGACAATGTTGTCTGGCGGGGCCTAAGGGAAGAGCCTTCTCTGTGGCGGCCCTGGCCCTCTGTAATCAGCTCCCTCTAGAGATTCGAACTGCCCCCTCCCTCCTCGCCTTCCGCAAGAGCCTTAAGACCTATCTATGTCGCCAGGCATGGGGCAACTAGTACATGCCCCCCCCCCTTTGACCATTAAAAGTTATGTGTGCTTATGATTGTGTAATATTGATTGTTTTTAACATAATGGGTTTTAGTCATAGTTTTAATTATTAGATTTGTACCTATATTGTTTTTATTGTTGTGAACCGCCCCGAATCTCCGGAGAGGGGCGGCATACAAGACTAATAAATTATTATTATTATTATTATTATTATTATTATTATTATTATTATTATTATTAATTGTATGCATCTGTCCCAGGGGCCGTAGTTTGAGGACCTCTGATGTAAAAAAAAAAAGCAAATAATTTTTCTGCCAACCTCTAAAATTTTCTTGTGGATCACTGGTGGTCCATGGACCACCAGTCGGTGATTGCTTGTCTAGAAGAATGGTACGCTTTGTGCACTATTGGAAGCTACGCTGGCTGGTGAATTCTGGGAGTTGAAGTCCAAATGTCTTAAAGTTGCCAGGTTTGGCGACCCCTGGTCTAGACTAAAAAGAAAAGCGAGAAGAAATACTTTCCAACTTGCACAGGCACAGGCGCCCATTTCAGTTCCAACAGAATAAAATGTATACTGTGTGTTCATTATTTTAAAATCTGCTTTTTTCCAGTGCAAAATTTATTGAGGGGACAGTGGTACAATTGCTTGAAGAAGAGGAGTGTGTAGCTGGAATCGTATACAAAGATAAAGAAACTGGTGAGACAAAGGTGAGATTTTCCAGCAATTCTGGTTATTCCACTGTTCTAGGACACTAGATCAGTTTTAAACGAGTTGCAATTCTTAATCAGATAGCTTATTACAGTGCTGGTGAACCTATGACACACATGTCAAAGGTGACAGGCCACAACTTTTTGGGTGACCCCAAAAGTGACAGTTTTGAAGGCAGATCCCATTTGAGCATGATTTTTATTTTATTTATTGCAATTTTTTTATTTTTCTCCACAATTCCATTTATGTATCAACATACACATACTTTAAGATACAGTATATCATACATACATACATTTTGATTCAGTCAGTCATAAACCAATATTTTATTTTGCACCAATTTTCAGCTCCCATTCATCAGTCTATCTCTTGCACTTCCTCCCTTCTACCTTAATCACCTCTTCCTACTTTCTTATTCCTCCTCTCCCTACTTCCCTCCACCCATTCATCTATCTTCTATCTTTCTTCATTTACCCTTTAATTCCATCTGTACTTTCTCTCCCCCTTTTACTTCCTTCTGCTGCTTCTCCTCTCCCTTCACTTTCTATTTCCTCTTCCTCCCTCTGAGAGCAATTTTATTTATTCATTTACTTATTTACTTACTTACTTGGATTTCTAAGCCGCCCTTCTCCAAGGGACTTGGGGCGGCTTGTATAGTAAAACCAATACAAAGTACAAAGTTGGAAAAAACCCAAGTATAAGCCAAGACTAAAACCCAACAATTTAAAAAACCATTCAACCTGATTCATTCCAAACACAATCATACCATCAGCTGAAGCAGAGTATCAATGCTCAACGTTGATAAAAAGTATAAAGATTTGTGAAAAAATCACAGGTGAGAAGAATTCCAGCGGACTCAGGGCGGCTTACAAGTAGAAACATACAAAATACAAGCTTTCAGAAACTTAAACAAATAACCAAGTTAAAACTCCAGACAGTTTAAAACCATTCAACTAAATTCATTCACCCACAGTCATACTAACAGCTGGAGCCGAATGTCAGTGCTCAAGGGCCTTAGGACTGCCAGCAAAGGTGTGTTTTTAAACCCTTTCGAAAGGCCAGGAGGGTAGGGACAGTATGAATCTCTAGGGGGAGTTGATTCCAAAGGACCGGAGCTGCCACAGAGAAGGCCCTTCCCCCAGACCCCCCCAAATAACATTGCTTGGCTAATGGAACCTGAAGAAGGCCGACTCTGTGGGATCTAACCAGCTGCTGGGATACCTGGGGCAGGAGACGGTTCTGTACGTAATCTAGTCCTAAGCCATGTAAGGCTTTATAGGTAATAACCAACACTTTAAATTGTGTTCAGAGACCAATCGATAGCCAATGCAGCTCACAGAGTGATGGTGATATATGGGTATACCACGGTAGACCCATAACGGCTTGTGTGGCTGCATTTTGGACTAAGTACAGTCTCTGAACATTCTTTAAAGGTAGCCCCATGTAGAGAGCATTACAGTAATCGAGCTGCAAAGTGATGAGGGCATGAGTGACTGAGAAGAGACTCCCTGTCCAAATAGGGCCACAAACTGGTGCACCGGGCAAACCTGTGCAAAAGTCCCCCTTGCCACCGCTCAGAGAAGAAAGCCGAGGTTAGAACATGATGATCATTATCATTTAAGAACATAAGAAGAGCCATGCTGAATCAGGCCAGAGCACTTTCGAGTCCAGCATTCTGTGTCATACAGCGGCCCCCCAATTGTCCATGGGGATCTTGAGCAGAAAGAGAAGGCAAAACCCTCCCTTTCCCCTGACCCCCAACAAATGGTACTCAATTTTTATATTGAAAAGGAGCGTGGCTTGCATCCTGTCTATTTTGCTTTTGTTTGTCAAACTTAAAATCAGTGCTGATAATCTAGTCCCTATTTTGTTTTGTATTGCAGGAACTCCATGCACCCCTAACAGTGGTTGCTGACGGTCTTTTTTCCAAGTTTAGAAAAAATCTTATCTCCAACAAAGTGAAAGTCCCCTCTCATTTTGTAGGATGCATTTTGAAGGTAAGTGGTTCCATTAAACATGAATTTGGATGCTTGTGGTTATAATTACAGTCCTCGATTTACAGACATAGCTGCATCCAACATTTCTGTTGTTGAGTGAGAGATTGGTGAAGTGAGTTTTGCCCCATTTTATGACCTTTCTTGACACAGTTGTTGAGTGAACCACTGCAGTTGCTAAGTTAGTAATCTAGTTGTTTAGTGAATCTGGCTTCCCCATTGCTTGTCAGAGGGTTTTAAAAGGGGATCATGTAACCTTGGGACAAGACAACTGTCATAAAATATGAACCACTTGCCAAGCAATTTTGATCATGCGATCAGGGGGAAGGTCACAACTATGAAAAACAGTCCCAATTCACATTTTTCAATGCTGTTGTAACTTTGAAGGGTAACTAAATAACTGGTTGTAAACCGAGGATTACCTATACCAGTGATGGCGAACCTTTCTTTCCTCAGGTGCCAAAATAGTGTGTGCGCATGATATCACATATGCGCATGTGCCCAACCCATGGGAAGGGCGAAAACAGCTTCCCCCACCCCCGGCGGCCCTCTGGAGCCTGGAAACAGCCTGTTTCCCAACTTCTGGTGGGCCCAGTAGACTTGTGTTTCAGCCTCCCCAGGCTCCAAAGGCTTCCCTGGAGCTGGGGGAGGGTTCAAATGCCCTCCTCCATCCCCCCAGAGGCCTTCTGGAAGCCAAAAATGCCCTCCCAGAGCCTCTGTGTGAGCCAAAAAATAGCTGGCCGGCACACAAGTGCATGTTGGAGCTGAGCTAGGGCAATGGCTCGCGTGCCAGCAGATATGGCTCCACGTGCCACCTGTGGCACCCATGCCATAGATTTGTCATCACTGTTCTACGAGTTTCATTGACAAAACCAATCCAACTGATACTGAAAATGCTTCTTCTGGTTAACTCCAAACTATTCTCAAATGAATACAAGAAAAGCACATTTAAAATGAAAAATAGATGGATGCATCTTAAGAAGACCATTAAGCCTAACCTACTTAAATAATAATAATAGGTGCCATAAGTTTGCCATCACTGACCTATACCATAGAATAGCATTTTACATGTTTTTCTCTCCATCCAAATAATTTCCAATAGCAACATTAATTACTGTTGTTGCCCTTTTGCATATGCATCTTCTTTAAAGCAGGGGTGTCAAACTCAAGGCCCGAGGGCCAGGTCGGGCCTGCAGGGTGCTTAGATCTGGCCCGTAGGGCCTCCCTGGAAACAGCAAAGAAACGGACTGCGGTGCCTTTGTCAGCACAAAGAAGAGCTCCGTTTTCGGCTGCAATGGCCTCCTGCAGCCCTCTGTCAGCGAAAACGGAGCTGGGAAGGACTTCATGTGGCCCTCCCTAGCTCCGTTTTCACTGACAGAGTGCTCGGGCCATCAGAGGCGCCCTCAACGAGAATGATGTCAAGTTAGCCACGTCCCCCTCTCCCCAAGGTCAAACACAACCCTGATGCGACCCTCAATAAAATCAAGTTTGACACCCCTGCTTTAAAGCAGTTCAAGCCTCAAATTCTCTGAACCTGGCTTGCAAAGAATCATCTTCAGGCATGAGTTGGAGAGGAAAAAAATTACAGTGAGGAGAAAACACTCAGCTTAATTAAATGTTTTCAACCTGATAATGGGTTTGTTTGTTCATTCATTCATTCATTCATTCATTCATTCATTCATTCATTCATTCATTCATTCATTCATTCAATTTTTATGCCGCCCTTCTCCTTAGACTCAGGGCGGCTTACAACATGTTAGCTATAGCACTTTTTTTAACAAAGCCAGTGTATTGCCCCCACAATCTGGGTCCTCATTTTACACACCTTGGAAGGATGGAAGGCTGAGTCAACCTTGAGCCGGTGATGAGATTTGAACCGCTGACCTTCAGATCTACAGTCAGCTTCAGTGGCCTGCAGTACAGCAGGGTTGTGGTAGAGCCTGATGGCTACCCGATATGCGCCACACTGTGTACCGGTAGCAAAAATAAAGGTGTGCATGCAGTTCCTGGTGACTGGCAATCAAGGCAGAGCAGGAAAGTTCTTGGGAATTTTTTAAAAAAAATAATGTTTTTTTTCTCCCCTTTCTTTGTCTTTAAAGAATTCTCCTCAGTTTAAAGCCAATTACGCCGAGCTGGTTTTAGGAAATCCAAGCCCAGTGCTTATCTACCAGATTTCTTCCAATGAAACTCGAGTTCTTGTGGACATTCGAGGTGAAATACCAAAGAATCTTAAGGAGTACATGGTGGAAAAAATTTATCCACAGCTACCAGGTAAGAACCTCTGCACGGAGACGTAACATCTTCACAGGTAGTCCTCGACTTATGGCTGCAGTGCAGACAGGAACGTTCGTTGTCACTCAGCACAATTGAGCGACAACCTTTTTTGCTCTGGTTGTTAAGAAAATCGCTGTGGACATTAAGAGAAGTTGTCTTGCCCCATTTCCGGCCACAATGCTACCGTGTTTCCCCGAAAATAAGACACTGTCTTATATTAACTTTTGCTCCAAAAATTGTGTTCTGTCTTATTTTTGGGGGGTGCCTTATATTTCTCAAATAAGACAAATTCACAGGCAGAAAAGCTGACACCCCCAAAGAAAGTGTACCATACGGTACACTGATTATGGTACGGTACCTGTCAGTATGGCACCCACACACACAAACGACGGCACTTATATGGTACAACAGTATACTCCCGCTATTGCAGCTTCCGGCCACCAGAGGAACTACAGTCTACGCACTGTATTGGAGACTGTAATGGCGGTGAGACAGAAGCAGACTGTGTCTGCTGTACTGGACGGTACAAAACGATGGAAGGGACCAGCAGGGGATGCCACATTATTACGGTACCGCTATGAACAGCTTTGAATGGTACTGTGTTTTTCCAGCGTACTGTATGTAAACTTGACTACATCTTATTTTCGGGGGGTGCCTTATATTAGCAAATTCTGCAAAACCTCTGACATGCCTTACTTTCGGGGTACGTCTTATTTTCGGGGAAACAGGGTAGGCACTAAGCCTAGGGATCAAATGGATCCAGTTTTTCCATTGAGTTGCATGTTCTAGCCCCCCTGGGAAAGTTGCAAATGGTGATCATGTGTCCCTAGAGACATTACTACAGTCAGGAGGACCAGTTGTAAGTCACTTCATTCATTGCCATTGTAAGCAGTAGTGGGTTGCAGCCGGTACGGCTCAATATGACATCTCGGTAGGGAAAATGGAGCTGCACATATAGCTCCACGTGCCCAACATACGCACATCCCTGCAAGATTTGATTTCTGCGCATGCGCAGGAAGCCAAATCAAATGCGAGGGCACTCTTGCACACGAGATTTCACCGATTTTGGGTGGGTTTTAACTTCCGTGAAGCTGAAAATCATCGAAATCTCTCTCTCGCGTGCATCCTCATGTGAGATTTGGCTTCCTCCACATGTGCAGAAGCTGAATCTCTTGCCCATGTGCGTGCACCTGCGCCGGTCACCAGGAGCACACTGATAGCATCGGTGAAGGGGAACCGTTGCCCTGGTTGTAATGTAGAATCACTGCTGCATGTTTGTTAAATGAATGGTCACAGGGTGAGAACTATTTGCATGCCAGTGACTTGAATAGTAATTTAGTCAGCTGCCTTAATGTAGTGTTTCCCCATCTTGGCTACCGTAAACCATCAGTTCCCAACTTTTGTGGCTTGGAGGTCCTGCTGTGGGGGAAAGAGAGGAACTAGGTCATACGAATGGCAGGCTGGTCGACCGCTCACACAACTTGAGCTACGTGTGCACACTCCGGCCAGCCACCGACGCAGCCCAATTTCGAATAGGCCACGGGCCAGTAGTGGGCAGCAGCCCAGGGGTTGGGGACCCTGCCTGTAAAACTACAAAGTTTAAGACGTGTGCATGTCTTAAAACTTTCTAAGTGGAGAAACACTGTCTTAAAGTTGAAGAACTGAAGTTGACCTTGGGTTATCAGGTTATCAAAGCTCTTGGCCCAAGGACAAATGTTTCAAAACTCACAAACCATGTTTGCTTATTTCTTTTTTTCCTTAACAGAACACATTCAAGAGCCTTTCCTAATAGCAGTGCAGAATGAACGTTTGAGAGTCATGCCGGCGAGCTTCCTACCGCCTTGTCCTGTCAATAAATCAGGTTTGTGAGCAAAGCAAAGAATGCAGAAAACATCACAGTCTAACACAGAGCTGTCCAGTCTTGGCGGGGCCCAGGGGAAGAGCCTTCTCTGTGGCGGCCCCGGCCCTCTGGAACCAACTCCTCCCAGAGATTAGAACAGCCCCCACCCTCCTTGCCTTTCGTAAGCTCCTCAAAACCCACCTCTGCCATCAGGCATGGGGGAACTAAGACATTTTTTCCCCCTAGGCTTCTACAATTTATGCATGGTATGTTTGTATGTATGATTGGTTTTATAACAAGGGTTTTTAGCTGTTTTAGTATTGGATTTTTACATTCTGTTTTTATCACTGTTGTTAGCCGCCCCAAGTCTGCGGAGAGGGGCGGCATACAAATCCAATAAATAAATAAATAAACTTTGAAGACTTGGGGACTTCAACTCCCAGAATTCCCCAGCCAACCATGCTGGGTGTTCTGGAAATTAATTGATTGATTGTTTGGATTTATATGCCACCCCTCTCCAAAGACTCGGGGCAGCTTAAAACATAAAAACAATATAACATCACAATCCAATTAATATTAAAACAGCTAATCTAAAACCCCAACAATATTAAAATTAGTCATTACCATTCACACAACAACCGTATACTACATTTGGTGGCCAGGGGGCTGGATCTAATGTCTTCAAGCCTGGTGGCATAAATGAATCTTGAGACTTGCAGAAGGAGAGGAGGGTGGTCAGTGCAGATCTCTGATGGGAGTTGATTTCAGAGAGCCAGAACCCTCACAGAGAAGGCCCCGCCAAGCGACATTGTCTATTTTACGGGACCTGGAGAAGGCCAACTCTGTGGGACCTCATTGGTCGCTGGGATTCATGCGGCAGGAGATGGTTTCGCAAGTAATCTGGTCCGATGCCATGAAGGGCTTTACAGGTTATACCCAACACTTTGAATTATGTCCAGAAACCAATCTACAAGTCCTTAAAGTTGCCAAGGGTGGATACCTCAGATCTAGCAAATGACTTGGGAGTGTGGATGAGATATTTTTTATTTCTTTAAGCAGAACAAAATGTTCTTTTCTGGTGCCCTTTTAGCCATTGGGGGTCATAACGACCATCTAAAATAAATTGACCATATATTTTTGAATCACAAAGTCTGAAACTGGAGCATACAGAATTATTTCCATATTTTATTTTGCACTTCAGACAATCTTTTTGACCATTGCTAAATCACCCTTAGCCTTTCTCCTTAGAATTAAGTTGGCATCCCCTCTGTTATATATCACAGTAAACATCAGAATACACTTATTAATAAAATACAAGTTGACTCTGGTTGACTAAAGATGTTTGTAATATGGATTCCTGGAGTGGGAATATTATTTAACTCATAATTGACTTTGCATCAGAGAGAAAGTCAACTCTGCAGGAGGGTAATTATGCTTAGTTCAACTATAATTTAATAGCACATCATTTGTACCAATTCATCTCATTCGCATAATGACATCTTTAGATATGGTAAAGGTAAAGGAGTCTCTGCGTATTTTACTCCGCTAGCCATTCCCTACTCAGGCTTCATGCTCTGGGGAATTCTGAGCATGATACCATGGCCTTTTGAGACTAAAGGATGCCAAGGCAATGCATTACCGACTAGTGGGCGATGTTCATTTCTGTTTTAAGGCCATTGAGGAAGACATTTCCATGGTCATGTGGCCAGCATGACATCATGGAGTGCTGTTACCTTCCCACCGAAGTGGTACCTATTTACTGTTCTGTCGGGCTCTCTGGTAGAATCCTCCCGAAAATTCACAGGTACAAATTTCAGACACACACACGTTTGAAAATTCAAAACAATGTTCTTTATAATGAAAATTCACTTAAACTAAGCCCTCTTTTGGTATAGCCAAGAGCACTCGTCTCCAAACAAACTGGTAATTTGTACAAGTCCCTTATCAGTTCTGTGATACTTAGCTTGCAGCTGTGAGGCAATTCACAGTCCTTCTTTCATAAATTGAAACACACTTTGCTCTGGTTTAGTTTCAAAGCGGGGAAAAATCAGAACACAAAGGTCAAAGTCAGCAAAGTAGGCACAAAACACAAGGATCAGATAATCCTCCACAATGGCCAAACCCACAGGCTGCTCTTTATAGCAGCCTCACTGAGGCTTGCTTGTGGTTTTACCAGCCAGTCACTTTGACAGTTTGCACGGAAGGCTTTTAAGAAGCCTTTCAAAATTTTGAATTGCTAGAGTTGCATTGTTCAGAAGCTGCCCAACCTAAATAGGCCAGCCACCGACCAAGATACCAGGAACTAAAGTCTTTGCAGATTATTGAAGACAAACATAGCAGAAAGATCTTTAAGAAAATATTTACTTCTTTTTAGCAAACCTATTCTATATATTTGCGCTATCTCACTAGATGAATCTAGACACTATAATCACAAGCCACACAATAACTACTTTAAGCCAAACTAACCTTCAAGCCATAATATCTTCAAGCCATGCAAAGGTGTATCATGTTATATACATTAGTCAACCAATCAGGTTATAGCTCATTATGTAGACTCGCGGTGACTAAACATACTTTCAGTGTTACATTCACTATGGTAATTACAATATTTCTTTCTTTCTGCAATTGAAATATTACATCAGGCTAGTCCTAGTCCTGACACCTCTTCTAATATTCCAATGCAGTCACATATAAGTAATCCATCATTTTCTGATGTTGCTCATAGCCATGTTATCTTATCACTTAAACAAACATTGCATTGCTTTCATTAATCCATAATCCATACATTGTAATTGCAATTCATCATTTGGATTAGACAACACATACATTATAGTTTATATTTCTGGTAGTCCTAACATGAATTACATCTCAAAAAGTGCATCTGTGCTAGTTTTAATGTTAGGACTCTTTCCCTTTTAGGAGTTCTCCTCCTAGGAGATGCTTACAATATGAGGCATCCTCTGACAGGCGGAGGAATGAGTGTTGCTCTGAATGACATCAAGATCTGGAGATGTTTGCTACAGACCATTCCAGACTTGTATGAAGACTCTGCTCTACTACAAGTAAGATAACCCATATTTTTTTTCTTTCATAAAGAAATTGATGGTCTCTACGTTTCTTTTATATAACTTCAAGTATGCACTCTATTTTATATTTGAAATATCCCCCCCACCCCTTTCATCTGTCTGAAGACCAAGCAGACCAATCTGCTGGAAATTTATCTTTTGCAGGCCAAAAAGACCTTCTATTGGACAAGGAAGAAGTCTCATTCTTTTGTTGTGAACGTTCTTGCTCAGGCGCTTTATGAATTATTCGCTGCAACAGATGGTACGTCTTTGTTCAGAAATGCATTTTATCTCAAGCCTCGTTCTTCTCCTTCCCTTTAGCACGGGGTAGGGAACGTTGGCTCTTCTATGACTTGTGGACTTCAACTCCCAGAATTCCTGAGCCAATCATGCTCAGGAATTCTGGGAGTTGAAGTCCACATGTCATAGAAGACCAATGTTCCCTACCCCTGATTTAGCATAATTTGTGGCTGCATCCTTGCCAGTGATGAAATCCAATTTTTTTTTACTACCGGTTCTGGTGGACGTGGCTTGGTGGGCGTGGCAGAGGAAGGATACTGCAAAATCTCCATTCCCACCAGCCAGAGGCAGTGTTCCCTCTAATTTTTTTGGGGGGTGGGCAGAAAAGTATAGTGTCTGAGAGGCAGTCCCTTCAGGACTGGGCGGCACAGAAATAGTAAATAAACAAACAAACAAACAAATTAAAAACCCACCCTGTTTTGCCTCAGAGAATTTCAAAATAAAATACTGTACTGTGTGTCTATAACAGTGAGCTCATAATAGGGCAACTCTATCAATATCAAAATGCCACTTAAATAGTTGAGCTAGTTTCAAACTAGATTTTGATTTTCTTTCTCTCTTCCTTCCTCTCTTTTTTCTATCTGTTTCTCTCTCTTCCTCTCTTCCTCTCTCTCTCCTTCCCTCTCACTCTTTCCCTCTCGGCTTCTGGGCAGGTTTGGAAAACTCTGATGATGATGATTTTTAAGTGAGCGATTGCTCACTGCTCAGCTTAGAGGGAACTATGGCCAGAGGTGATATTTGCTAGTTGTATGAACTACCGTACTCAAAATTTCCACTCCTGGTTATCCAGAACCTGTCAGATCTTGCTGGATTTCACCCCTGATCCTTGCTTCTCTCCCTGCTGTCTCCTTCATTCTTGACTGTTTTCAAGTTGTCAAGGTTAAAAAATGCTGCTCTTAATAGTTTAAGTTAACTGCCTTCCTGCACATCAGGCTGTTCCTGTCTAATTATCATCTGATGAATGACATCTTTTGAAATATTGGCATTTTTTCTCTCAGGTTCCTTCCTCCATACCCAGTCCTCTTTACAGTTAATCAAATAATTATTCACTTCCAGTACACTTACTCATTTTTATGTTGTAAGAAATCTCTCCCTCTCTGTGTGTGTATATATGTGTGTGTGCCGAACCAAACATTTATGTTGAGACAATTGTTAATTGAGTTTTGCCCCATTTTATGACATTTCTTGCCTCTCGTTAAGTGAATCACTGTAGCTGACAAGTTACTCAGTTGTTAAGTGAATCGGGTTTCCCCGATTGATTTTGCTTGTCAGAAGGACGCAAAAAGTTAACATAACGGTCATAAAGATGAATTAGCTGCCAAGCGTCTGAATTCTGGTCACATGACCCTGGGGAAGGCTGCAAGGGTTGTAATTGTGAAAAAAGATCATAAGTTACTTTTTTTTCAGTGCTGTTGTAACTTTGAACAGTCACTAAATGAACTGCTGTAAATCAAGGGCTACCTATATATATATATAAATTTGGTGACTCTTATTTTCTGGTTGATTACTTGTCTTGCCCCATTTCCGGCCACAATACTACCGTGTTTCCCCAAAAATAAGACACTGTCTTATATTAACTTTTGCTCCAAAAATTGTGCTATGTCTTATTTTCGGGGGTGCCTTATATTTCTCAAGTAAGACAAATTCACAGGCAGAAAAGCTGACACCCCCAAAGAAAGTGTACCATACGGTACACTGATTATGGTACAGTACCTGTCAGTATGGCACCCACACACACAAACGACGGCACTTATGTGGTACAACAGTATACTCCCACTATTGTAGCTTCTGGCCACCAGAGGAACTACAGTCTACGCACTCTAGTGGAGAGTGTAATGGCGTTGAGACAGCAGCAGACTGTGTCTGCTGTACTGGACGGTACAAAGCGATGGAAGGGGCCAGCAGGGGACACCACATTATTACGGTACCGCTATGAACAGCTTTGAATGGTACCGTATGTTTTTCCACCGTACCGTATGTAAACTTGACAACGCCTTATTTTCGGGGGGTGCCTTATATTAGCAAATTCTGCAAAACCTCTGACATGCCTTACTTTCGGGGTACGTCTTATTTTCGGGGAAACAGGGTAGGCACTAAGCCTAGGGATCAAAACATGGATGCCTCTCTTTGAACCCAACGCAACTCTTACCAGAAGTCTGGAGGCTCCGGTGAGGCCTATGCGCATGCGCGCGGGGGGGAGCATGTGGAAGGTTGTGCATAGATGTATGAGGGGAGGGCATTACATTATGGGTGCACACCCTTTTGGCACTTGAACAAAAAAAGTTTCGCCATCGCTGCTATATATGGTACCTCACTATGACATAGCAATCTATGTTAACAACTGCACTCTTGGGGAAAAACACCTGGTAAAGGTTTTTCGTTAACTATGTGGGGTAAGATTTCAAAGGGAATGTTTATTTAGCCCAGTGGTTCTCAATCTTGGGGGTCGGGACCCCTTTGGGGGTCGAATGACCATTTCACAGGGGTTGCCTAAGGCCATGGGGAAAAGACAAATTTCCCATGGTGTTAGGAACTAAAACTTCTATTCTGGCGCCTTGGAACATATTTTTACAATCCGACCAATCAGGCGTTTTCAGTGGGGGTGTCCCTATAATCTTCCTGCCATTCAGCTTAAAACTCTGTTGGGAGAGTTGGCGCTAGACTTATGGTTGGGGGTCACCGCAACACGAGGAACTGTATTAAAGGGTTGCGGCTTTATTGTGCTAGCATGCTGTAAATTTTCGTTTTCTAATTTTGCCTGACATTTCTGTCATGTTTTATCCATTTAACAGATTCTTTGCAGAAGTTAAGAAGAGCCTGCTTTCTCTATTTCAAGCTTGGGGGCAAATGTGTATCTGGTCCAGTTGGATTACTTTCCATGTAAGTTGGGTTAATGTCCCCCCCATCCTGCCCGGAGTCTTTTTCAAGTTGTTATTGACAGCAGTTGTAGGTAGCCTAACCATGACTTACCTTAAAAGAGTCTTTAGAAAGAGACACACGGGAGGTAATAACAATCAGAAGTTTTTCTGGCTAGACAATTAAATCAAGCCATATATTGTATTTTATTTAATAATTACTTAAGCTGTAAATAGCTGAATTGGCTCTGTGAGAATAGAAATACGGTAGTTCTCAACCTATACCTCCAACTGGAACTGGAACTTCTGTCGCTAAGTTAAGTTGTTAAGTGAATCATGCCTCATTTTATATAAATTCCATCCTTCCGAGGTGGGTAAAATGAGGACTTCCCCCACTGGTTTTGTTTGTGAAAAGCCCCTTGGGAAAGTTTAAGTTTTATTGAATTTGTATGCCGCCAATTTATAGTACAATGATAAAAAAATATAGAGCAATTAAAATCCCAATTAAAAAAATCAATAACAACAATAATCAATTCTGGGCTGGAGCAGAGTGCTTTAGCTTAATGGCCACAGGCCTGCTGGCAAAACCATGTTTTTAAGGCTTTCTAGAAGGCCAGGAGGGTGGGGGTGATGCGGATCCCCAGGGGTAGTTGGTTCCAGAGTGATGGGGCTGCCACAGAGAAGGCCCTCCCCGAGTTGGCATAGAAAGTCCGCAAATGGGGGTCACATGGCTATGTGGGACACTGCCACTGTCATAAATACATGCCAGTTGCCAAGTACCCAAATTTGTGGTCACATGATTGCAGGGGCCATTGCTTAACCTCGCCAAAACGCACCTGCACGTGCGTCACTATGCAAGATTTTCCTACCTGCACGGGTAGGGAAAGCAAAATAGCGCTCGATCCCGCACTGTTGCTCCAGAGCCTCAGAGCTGCGCACAATTAACCCATCTCTGGAACTGACATATTGTAAAAAGGGATTTGGGTTGTCAGCGTTCTAAGGAAAAGTTTCAAGGGGAAGAAAAAGCAATACAGTGGTACCTCGTCTTACGAACGCCTCTTCTAATGAACTTTTCAAGATACGAACCCGGTGTTTAAGATTTTTTTGCCTCTTCCTCCGAACTATTTTCACCTTACGAACCCAAGCACCTGCTGCTGGGATGAAGGGGTTTCTTCCCCCCCCCTTCTTTGAAGAAAGAAAAGGGAGGGGCAGCTTGGAGGAAAGATTTTGCAGAGAACAACGTGCTTGCAAAGGCACTGAAAGGGTGTCTTTTTAAGGAAGAAAAGGGAGGGGCAGCTTGGAGGAGTAAAGATTTTGCATGCTTGCAAAGGCCCTGAAACGGTGTCTTTTGAAGAAAGAAAAGGGAGGGGCGGCCCCCTTGCCTTTCTTCCTTCCCACTCACCCTTTAGCCTAGCCTTGCTTCTTCCACCCGCCCCCTTTAGCTGCTCCTCCCTGCCCTCTGTTCGCCTCCCTTCTAAAGTTTGGGATTTTCCTGAAGGATTTGCACGCATTATTTGCTTTTACATTGATTCCTATGGGAAACATTGTTTCATCTTACGAACTTTTCACCTTACGAACCTCCTCCTGGAACCAATTAAGTTCGTGTGATGAGGTACCACTGTATTCTTTCTTCTATTATCCTGGTATATTAATGGATGGCCTTTCTTTTCATAATTTCTAATATTGTACTCACAAAAAATAGTGCACATTCCTCATAATTTATTCCTGCTACCAAATCTTTCTTTACAGCTTGTCTCCGAAGCCCATCGTCCTGATCGGCCACTTCTTCGCCGTTGCCCTCTACGCCGTTTACTTTTGTTTCAAATCCGAATCTTGGATCACGAAACCCCGGGCTATTTTCAGCAGCCTGGCGGTGATGTACCGCGCTTGCTCTGTCATATTCCCCCTTATCTATTCCGAAATGAAATACCTCGTCTACTGAATACAGAAAGGGCAAAGAGACAGGAAGAGGAACCGCTTGGATTTCTCCGAGCTTTCTGGACATGTTCCATCTCTTTAAGTCGAAAAGACAGCAGCAGCAACAAAACTGTCAGCCTGAGATCCCGCAGTGGCACTTTCAGGTTTATAAGCACATGGGTAATCTTGCCAAACAAGGGCATGTATAAAAAACACCCACCCACCCACCATTCTAATACAAAGGAGCAAAAGGCGGTCACAACAGTTATTTCTGAGAGTGTCTAGCATATTAGGGGAAGGGGTGTTGGCAGATGGCCAGGTTCTTCTCTTTCCTTGCTCCCAATATTTGAAGCCAGGACTATTTAAAAATAAATAAATGACATTTCTAGAGCTATTGGTCTGAACTATGACTGTATGACCAGAGATCACAATTTAGAAAACCCCCAGATTCTATTCACTCTTTTTTCTAGTCTTACAGAATTGCCTTTATTTTTTCTCCCTGACTAGATGCTTTTCTAATTCTTTCTTTTTGTGTGTGTGTGTATGTGTGTGTGAAATGGGAGTTTGTTCAGCCCCTTAATAGGGACTTGCCAACAATGGCAATTATAGTTATCCTGCCAGGAGGGGACAAATCAAAACTAGATGATTAGGCTTCTGTTATGTAAACCAAGTATGGGCTACATCGTACTGTTGTTAGGCCACTGGTAAAAAGTGGCTTATTTAAATGACCTTCCAAATTAACTTTGCAGAGAGAAATCAGAAACAGAGTTCTCCTTAATCTGTTTATTGTTTTATTTTTTTACAAAAAATAGAGGATTTTATTTATTGATGGAGGAATTGGAGGAATGAGGACCCGGATTGTGGGGGCAATATGCTGGCTCTGTTAAAAAAGTGCTATTGCTAACATGTTGTAAGCCGCCCTGAGTCTAAGGAGAAGGGCGGCATAAAAATCAAATAAATAAATAAATTCTTGCTGAGCTTTCACTGAAGCCTGAAATGACACAGCCCAGGGTTTACTACTTCCAGGGAGAAGTAAGCCAATACTGAGATTTATGTAACGACTGCAAATAATTCTAGCTGCCTTCGTATTGCCGGCTTCATTAGAACGGTCTTGTTTTGAGAGATTAGATTAGAACTAGGGAACCTATGGTCCCCAAGGTGTTGTACTAGAGGTTCCATAAGTACGTGATGGCTGGGGCGGAGGGAACTTGGAATCGCAACATCTCAAGCCGAGGTAGATGGCAGAGGAATTAGTGCAGGAATTAGTGCATACACAGAGCAGTGATATCTGTGTATGGCACGGTCTCCATTCTGTTAGGTTTCTGGAAAGAGAATCAAGCATCATGATGGACAGAAAGATTTAGCTATTGGGTATATACTGAGATAAATAGGGTTGTGCGATTGTGTTCACCTACATAAAACACTGTGTTACCTTGTACAAATAAAATTTCTAAAAGATACAACAACCAGAGACGGATTCCCATGACCGCAGCTATTGGTACGCTGGGCGTGCAGCTTCAGGTCTCTTGTGTACACATGCGTGTCCCAGTGTGTTTTGCTTCTGCGCATGCTCAGGAAGCAAAATCTCGTGCGTGTGAGATTTTGGTTATTTTTTTCCTTCCACGCCTGTGCAGAAGCAAAAACCCACCGAAATCTCACGCATGTGCGTATCCCCTTGCAAGATTTTGCTTTCCGCGCACGCGCAGAAGCAAAAACCAGCTGGGATGCGTGTGCACGCAAGAGACTTGAAGCTGCGCACCCAGCCATTGCTACCAATGCGCCGTCCTTTACCATACCTACAATAACCCTTTTCAGCTACTCTAATAGAGATAGCGGAAAATGGCAGTATAAACAGCTCTGCCTTGTTAGGTTGATAAAATAAACGAAACTAAGCAGGCCAGCTCAATCAATTTTTAAAAAATCATCTGTCGCTCTTACATGTATATTTCTTCATGGATATTTTCTGGCATTGAGCTTTTCTGTCAAGTAACATGTAAACATATATTCCATGAATATGCTGTGTTTTTGTTTCAGGCTCTGGTACATATTCTAGGGATCTTCTCCATTTTCTTTTCCACTCAAATATAGGAGGAAGGAGAAGAGTCTCCTAACAGGTCCAAAAACTTTTTTTTTGGTGTGTGCGGGGGGACATTTTGAATGGGTAGACAAAAATTGATTCAATTAGAATAAAAATAAACCAGTAGCACTACAGGTTGTCATCCCAAGGTTTTAATGTATATTTTTGCTGTTGCATTAAAGTGTGCAACTTTTAACAGGACCTTTGGGGAGAGGGGCGAACATCTATATTCTTGTTGTTATTGTTATAGCCCAGAACTTACAATAAATTCTTGCTTTTCTGATCATTTTTGTGCAACTCTTGATTTACCTTCTCGCATTCTGTTAAGATTGATATCTGCTGGTGTCAAGACGAAGCCATTCTCTTTGTGGTCTCTGGCCTGCCACACTAGGCTATTCTACTATGCATTTTGTACTGTGGGAAAATGGGAGGGGGTATGGTATGAGGCTGTTAGTATGGAGCCATAGAATTCTTTCTAGAAAGCCAAGGTCATCCTTTGTCTCTGCACCTCTCCACCTGGACGGAAGGAGCTGGGTGGACCCTGCTAGCATAGCCGCTGAAGATCGGATAATGTGATGGATTTGTGCTTGTGGGGGCAAGGACTTGAACTTTCAACTGGGTATTGAAACCCGGAGGACTTCAGGTTCAGGATTTACACAGACATACCAACATGGCTCTCTTAATAAGTTTGGACTTTGAGGCATACAGTGGTTCCTCTACCTACAAACACCTCTACTTACAAACTTTTCTACATAAGAACCGGGTGTTCAAGATTTTTTTGCCTCTTGTCAAGAACCATTTTCCATTTACAAACCCCACTCTCCAAAATTGTAACTGCAAAAGGCAGAGAGAAGCCTCCCTGGGGCTTCTCTAGGAATCTCCTGGGAGGAAACAAGGCCGGAAAAGGTGGGGAGAAGCCTCCGTGGGGCCTCTCTAGGAATCTCCTGGGAGGAAACAGGGCCAGAAAAGGCAGGGAGGAGCCTTCGTGGGGCCTCTCTAGGAATCTCCTGGGAGGAAACAGGGCCTCCACCCTCCCTGTGGTTTCCCCAATTACATGCATTATTTGCTTTTACATTGATTTCTATGGGAAAAATTGCTTCTTACAAACTTTTCTACTTAAGAACCTGGTCATGGAACAAATTAAGTTTATAAGTAGAGGTACCACTGAACTTGGCCTTGGACTCTGATTTAATTTTGGATGTTATTTGCAATCCTGACAGCTGGTTGCAACTTAGATGTCTGGAAATCTTGTATAATATAAGATGGGAAAGAGAGGAAGTTGGAGAGATTTTCAAAAATTTGTTATTGTATCTTAATAGTTAAATAATATAAGCATTATCTAAATTTATTTATTTATTTATTTTGTTTATTTATTCAATTTTTATGCCGCCCTTCTCCTTAGACTCAGGGCGGCTTACAACATGTTAGCAATAGCACTTTTTAACAGAGCTAGGCTATTGCCCCCACAATCCGGGTCCTCATTTTACCCACCTCGGAAGGATGGAAGGTTGAGTCAACCTTGAGCCCGTGATGAGATTTGAACCGCTGACCTTCAGATCTACAAGTCAGCTTCAGTGGCCTGCAGTACAGCACTCTACCTGCTGCGCCACCCCGGCTCATTAATTTCTCATGCCAAACAAAATTGAGGAAGAATTATTTCGACCTCCTATGTTGTTCATGTATTGAAGCAGTGTAAGGGTATGGAAAAGGCTACCTCAAATTGTGGATGAGACCTAACAACCAGGAATATGGTATACAGTGATCCCTCGAGTTTCGCGATCTCGAGCTTCGCGAAACGCTATATCGCGAGTTTTCTACCCGGAAGTAACACCACCATCTGCACGCATGCGTAGATGGTGGAGTTTGCATTACCGCCGGGCAGATCAGCTGCTAGGCGGCCAAAGGAACCTTCCCTGGGTCTTCCCGCCGGCATGGGGGGCTTCCTAGCACCCCCCCGAACCCCCAACCCGGGTTTGGGGGGGTGCTAGGAAGCCCCCCATGCCGGGGGAGACCTTTTAAAACACCCGTGCCGCTTCCCAGCTGAGTCCTGAAGCCAAGCGCAGAAGTTCGCCTTTGGCGCTTGGCTTCAAGACTCAGCTGGGAAGGGCGCGGCTGTTTGAAAAGGTGGCAGTCGGCCTGGGGGGCTTCCCAGTACCCCCCCCCAACCCTGTCTCCTGCCGCCGGTTTAGCCAGGAGAGGAGCGGCAAAGTGACTTGGAGGAATGGGAAACTCAAACCGCCCAGTTTCAGCTTTCCATTCCTCCACGTCACTTCGCCGCTCCTTCTGGCTGGTGGGGGGGGGGGGGAGTTAGGAAGGTTCTACTTCTCCCCCCCAGCCAAAAACTCAAAGCCTGTCTCCTGCCACACAGTTTAGCCAGGAGAGCAGCGGCGAAGTGACTTGGAGGAATGGGAAACTCAAACCGCCCAGTTTCAGCTTTCCATTCCTCCACGTCACTTTGCCGCTCCTTCTGGCTGGTGGGGGGGGGGGGGAGTTAGGAAGGTTCTACTTCTCCCCCCCAGCCAAAAACTCAAAGCCTGTCTCCTGCCACACAGTTTAGCCAGGAGAGCAGCGGCGAAGTGACTTGGAGGAATGGGAAACTCAAACCGCCCAGTTTCAGCTTTCCATTCCTCCACGTCACTTTGCCGCTCCTTCTGGCTGGTGGGGGGGGGGGGGGAGTTAGGAAGGTTCTACTTCTCCCCCCCAGCCAAAAACTCAAAGCCTGTCTCCTGCCACACAGTTTAGCCAGGAGAGCAGCGGCGAAGTGACTTGGAGGAATGGGAAACTCAAACCGCCCAGTTTCAGCTTTCCATTCCTCCACGTCACTTCGCCGCTCCTTCTGGCTGGTGGGGGGGGGGGGAGTTAGGAAGGTTCTACTTCTCCCCCCCAGCCAAAGACTCAAAGCCTGTCTCCTGCCACACAGTTTAGCCAGGAGAGCAGCGGCGAAGTGACTTGAAGGAATGGGAAACTCAAACCGCCCGGTTTCAGCTTTCCATTCCTCCACGTCACTTTGCCGGGGGAGTCTGGGAGGGAAGATGACGCGCCGGCAGCACAGGGGCGAGGGGTGGGAGGCAAAGCTCTGCGGCTCCAGCCACTTTCAGCCGAGCCTCCCCGGCCACGCAGCCAGGGAAGCCGAGCCGGGCGTGACGGCGGCGGCGCTGCTGCTCCGGTCGCCCGATCGTGTCCTGCCCCCTGCGCCGATGTTCCACGCCCGGCTCGGCTTCCCTGGCTCCGTGGCCGGGGAGGCTTGGCTGAAAGTGGCTGGAGCCGCAGAGCTTTGCCTCCCCCCCCCCCCTGTGCCGCCCGCGCGTCATCTTCCCTCCCAGACAAAAAGGCCACCCTTCGGCTCTGCAGTTCCAGCCCCTTTCGGCCGAGCCCACCCGGCCAAGGAGCCAGGGAAGCCGAGCCGGGCGTGGCGGCGGCGGCTTCCTTCGGGGGCAACGCCAGCAAGAGGGTCTTCGCCCTCTTGCTGGCGTGCGTGGGCGGTGGGGAAGACCCTCAGCTGCTAGGCGGCCCAAGGAATCTCCCATGGGTCTTCCCCACCGCCCACGCACGCCAGCAAGAGGGGGAAGACCCTCTTGCTGGCGTTGCCCCCGAAGGAAGCCGCCGCCACCACCGCTTCTTCTTCCTTGCGCCCCCGCTGCCTCTCCGCTCTCTTGGGTGGCGGAGCGAAGGAAAACAAGAAGACCCTCTTCTCCAACACGCCCGGAGGAAAGCGGGGGGAAGGGAGGAGAGAGAAGGAAGCCAGGCACGAAGAGTGTCCATGAGGGGGAAGAGACCCCCGCGCCGGGCAGGCCCACCGAAGCGGGAAGAGGGGGCGTGCGCCCGGGCCTGGCTAGAGCGCTTGATCTGCGGGCGCCTTAAAAGGGGGTGTGGACTCCTGGGAGGCCTTGGCGGTGGAAGGGGACACACTCGAAGCCTCAGCCGCCTGTCATAAGCGTCCTCTGAGGGAAAAAGAAAGAGTCCGAGCTTGCCGTCCGGAAACGTTGAAGCGCCCTCACAAGCAAGAGGGGGAAGACCCATGGAAGGTTGGAACTGCAGAGCCGAAGGGCGGCCTTTTTGTCTGGGAGGGAAGATGACGCGCGGGCGGCACAGGGGCGAGGGGGGGGGGAGGCAAAGCTCTGCGGCTCCAGCCACTTTCAGCCGAGCCTCCCCGGCCACGCAGCCAGGGAAGCCGAGCCGGGCGTGACGGCGGCGGCGCTGCTGCTCCGGTCGCCCGATCGTGTCCTGCCTCCTGCGCCGATGTTCCACGCCCGGCTCGGCTTCCCTGGCTCCGTGGCCGGGGAGGCTTGGCTGAAAGTGGCTGGAGCCGCAGAGCTTTGCCTCCCCCCCCCCCCTGTGCCGCCCGCGCGTCATCTTCCCTCCCAGACAAAAAGGCCACCCTTCGGCTCTGCAGTTCCAGCCCCTTTCGGCCGAGCCCACCCGGCCAAGGAGCCAGGGAAGCCGAGCCGGGCGTGGCGGCGGCGGCTTCCTTCGGGGGCAACGCCAGCAAGAGGGTCTTCGCCCTCTTGCTGGCGTGCGTGGGCGGTGGGGAAGACCCTCAGCTGCTAGGCGGCCCAAGGAATCTCCCATGGGTCTTCCCCACCGCCCACGCACACCAGCAAGAGGGGGAAGACCCTCTTGCTGGCGTTGCCCCCGAAGGAAGCCGCCGCCACCACCGCTTCTTCTTCCTTGCGCCCCCCGCTGCCTCTCCGCTCTCTTGGGTGGCGGAGCGAAGGAAAACAAAAAGTTTCCCTTTCTGCAGCTCCTGCCTCCCGCCCACCCAAGACAATAAGAGCGGAAGAAGACCCTCTTCTCCAACACGCCCGGAGGAAAGCGGGGGGAAGGGAGGAGAGAGAAGGAAGCCAGGCACGAAGAGTGTCCATGAGGGGGAAGAGACCCCCGCGCCGGGCAGGCCCACCGAAGCGGGAAGAGGGGGCGTGCGCCCGGGCCTGGCTAGAGCGCTTGATCTGCGGGCGCCTTAAAAGGGGGTGTGGACTCCTGGGAGGCCTTGGCGGTGGAAGGGGACACACTCGAAGCCTCAGCCGCCTGTCATAAGCGTCCTCTGAGGGAAAAAGAAAGAGTCCGAGCTTGCCGTCCGGAAACGTTGAAGCGCCCTCACAAGCAAGAGGGGGAAGACCCATGGAAGGTTCCTTGGGCCGCCTAGCAGCTGATCTGCTCGGCAGCGCAGGCTGCTGCTGCGCTGCCGAGCAGATCAGCTGCTAGGCGGCCCAAGGAACCTTTCATGGGTCTTCCCCTCTTGCTGGCGAGGTGAGCGGGCGGGCAGCGGACAAGTGGCGGGCAGCGGGCGGGCGGTGCGGAAGTAAAAACACCATGGAAAAGTGGCACGCATGCGCAGATGGTGTTTTTACTTCCGCACCGCTATATCGCGAAATTTCGATTATCGCAAGGGGTCCTGGAACGGAACCCTCGCGATAATCGAGGGACTACTGTATTAACTAAGTTAGAAATTTAAGTAACTTAAGATCAAATAAGAGAATTATCAAGTAAAAATTTATTTACCATTGCCCTATGTCAATTCCAGCATGCATAAGTGCACTGGCCAGCTGATTTTCGATTTTCCGGAGGGTGGGGGAGACCATTTTCACCCTTCCCAGACTTCAGGAAAGTCTTGAGAACCTCAGGAGGGTGAAAAACAGCCCAATGGGCCTACTGAAAATCCGGAGACTTCAGTGAGGCCTTCGCGCAGTGCAGGGAGTTGTGTGCACATATGTGAGGGGAGGGCATTGCATTATGGGTGTGAGCACATGCGTGTGCCCTTTTGGCATCTGTTCAAAACAAGATTTGCCATAATTGGAATAGAGCCTCCTGTTTGAACAGAAGCTTGGACTAGAACAGCGATGGCGAACCTATGGCACGGGTGCCAGAGGTGGCACACAGAGTCATATTTGCTGGCACGTGAGCCGTTGCCCTAGCTCAGTTCCAACAAGCATGAATGTGCCATGCGCGATAACATATGCACATGCTCTTTCGGCACTCTTTCACCATCACTGGACTGGAAGACCTCCAAGGTCCTTCCAATGTTATTCTGATTCTGATTAACATACATAGTGGTACTATGTAAATAATGCACTGGTGAAATCCATTCATTTCACTGTTAGGTTTTTCTAGCTGCATTACAGAAAATATAATTCCATATTTACATGCTGTTCTCTAAGAACAGAAATTATGTTTGTAATGTATGAGAAGTGACCTTCTTGTAAGAGATGAATCTGTAAGATCTGTCGCAATATCATTTTATGACAATAATCAAAAATGTATTTGAGCGTGATAATCTTCAGTTAGTCTTTATAAACAGGATATGTCTGTGTCTACAGAGTGATGTTTATATAGTTAGTATTTATTTATTTATTCATTTTATTTTAATTTAATTGGATTTATATGCTGCCCCTCTCCAAAGACTCGGGGCAGCTTACAACACATAAAAGGAAGAATAGTACAATATAATCATTTAAGTGCAATTAATTTAAAAACTAAACGTACTAGTCCATAAAATCCAGTATTATTAAAAAAAACAATCATACCCACTCAAACAACAATCATATGTAACAGAATGTGGGAATATATGCCATGGTGACCTAATAAAGATATGAAATGGAGGAATGGAAGAATAAGTTGCAATTAATGTTTTAGGGAAAGTCCCGGGAACAACTGCCAAATACTGTAAAAATATGCCAAAAACATTATATAAAAGCATTGTGTAAAGGAGGAATGGTTAAGGAAGAGTGAGGTGAATGAAATGGATTTGCACAAATACGTGGCAGTTCTATTCATGTGGGGTCCATTCTTGCAAGAATGTTAAAAACAAAGTATTTAATAAATACCTATTTTATTATACTTCTGGACTCCTGTCGATTTATACTGATGGGCTTATCTCACATAAAGGAATTGTGCACGTCAAAGGTTAAGTACAAAATACACACTGCTTGAATTTAATAATCCATTGGCTATGATGCCATAATTGCAGGAATTTTATGAAGAATATTAATATTCAGTGATTAGCAAACTCGTACATTTGGAGATGCATTTTTCCTCATCACCTTTTCAGGTTTGTTTCTTGTTTCCATTCAGAATCAGCAGTTGATATTTCATAGAACTGTCCGAAATTCATCAAAAATGAAATTAGGCACGTGGGCCTCGACCACCTAAGGAAAGGAAGGGCTCATTATTCTTGTTAAATATTTATTTCTTTACTTTTAAAATGTTCTGATTAAAGTTAATTGTAGGGTAAAGTATAAATAAAACAAAAAAATGAGGAAGAAAGGAAGGAAGGAAGGAAGGAAGGAAGGAAGGAAGGAAGGAAGGAAGGAAAAAAATACTGATTTTCAAGGGTTTTTTTAGTAAAATAAAAAAAAATGTTCAGCCTCAATCTTTTGCTTTATATTTCCAAATGTTTCAAACTACACTGCTGAAAAAAATAAAGGGAACACTCAAAGAACACATCCAAGATCTGAATGAATGAAATATTCTCATTGAATACTTTGTTCTGTACAAAGTTGAATGTGCTGACAACACGTGAAACTGATTGTCAATCAGTGTTGCTTCCTAAGTGGACAGTTTGATGTCATAGAAGTTTGATTTACTTGGAGTTATATTGTGTTGTTGAAGTGTTCCCTTTATTTTATTTTTTTGAGCAGTATATTTCCATATTTGAGACATTGACTTTCTGAAGGGAAGCACTTAGGCATGCAGTGGAAAACTGCAACTGTACTAGAATAATTAAGACATAGCCATTGCTATTTTTGTTAAATCTACACTTAATTGATTTAGTTTCAGTTAAGCTCGCCATTTGCAGATCAAATTTTATTTTCAGAAAAGATGAGCCTTGTTCCAAATTTTGCACTGGCATCCTTCAGTCTTGAAAGACTGTGGTATCATGCTCTGGACTCTCCAGAGCACGAGGCCTGGGTAGGTTAGTATGGAGGATAGACCCAAACAGTAGATCCCCCCTCTCTATGTCTCTGAAATATTTATTTATTTATTTATTTATTTATTTATTTATTTATTTAGCTAGCTAGCTAGCTAGCTAGCTAGCTAGCTAGCTAGCTAGCTAGCTAGTTAGTTAGTTAGTTAGTTAGTTAGTTAAATACACAATGAGAGTTTTAGTGGGTATATATATATGTTTTCGTAGATTTTCACGGGTATATGTATGTAGATTGTTCTGAGTTCGGGTTTTGCCCCGTGTAATATTTTGAGTGTCTATGCGACGTTTCGGTGAAATCACATTCACCATCATCAGGCTGAAGTTGTAAGCTTCGTGCTGCTGTAGATATAGTTTACAACTTACAACTTCAGCCTGATGATGGTGAATGTGATAGCATAGACACTCAAAATATTACACGGGGCAAAACCCGAACTCAGAACAATCTACATACATATACCCGTGAAAATCTACGAAAACACGCACACACACACACATATATATACACACACACATAGTAAAATACATGATGAGGTTATAGAGGAGATACTCACAGTAAAATATATCTATCAAAGAATAGAAAAGAAGATATAGTAATAGAACATATCAATGAAAGAATAGAAGAGATATAGGAATAGAAGAAAGGAATAGGAGATATAGGAGAGCAATAGGACAGGGGACGGAAGGCACTCTAGTGCACTTGTACTCGCCCCTTACCGACCTCTTAGGAATCTGGATAGGTCAACCATAGATAATCTAAGGGTAAAGTGTTGGGGGTTTGGGGATGACACTATGGAGTCGGGTAATGAGTTCCACGCTTCGAGAACTCGGTTACTGAAGTCGTATTTTTTACAGTCAAGTTTGGAGCGGTTAATATTAAGTTTAAATCTGTTGTGTGCTCTTGTGTTCCAATGTAATGGCCAAGGCCAATACAATTGGTTCCAGCTATGTCGCAGGAGTTATCAGAACGTGTCTGTACACAGTTACAAACTGCTTCTGGGACTCCGGCTTCAGATTTTGCCTCGAGGTTTACTCCTGAAGCCTTTTCCAATGACGGATAAAGCCACAAGGCAGTGGAGGTTTGCAGTCAGACTTTCCCTTCTCCTAGTAGTTGACCAGAGCATCATTTGTGTCTTAGCGTACCGCATCGCTTGCAGAGATCACTTTCATGACCATTGTCCTATTCTAGTAGGTTTCATCCGCTCAGTTCACTGGACTCTGTCTTCACGTATTCGGGATAGACAAGTCCCTATCTCACCGAAGGTCAGTGATCCCATCAGCTACTTTCAGCCTGGTTTGGCCAGCCTGTCGAAGCTGTTGGCCGGGATGTGGCCGCTGCGCATACTGTAGCGGCTAGGAGCCACAGGTGAGAGCTGAGTAACAGGTGGGGACCAAAGGTGAATTTAGCTGCCCTAAAAGGACACAACATGTCCCTACACCAGAGGTGCTACCCCTCCCTGAGCACCCCATACATTCCAAATTAATGGTGAATTAAGTTATTCATAGTGTGACCTCCAAAATCCAAGCAAGCCAGCCTTGCAAAACAAATTACTGTACAGTGATACCTCATCTTACAAACGCCTATACAAACTTTTCAAGATACAAACCCAGGGTTTAAGATTTTTTTGCCTTTTCTCACAAACTATTTTCACCTTACAAACCCACCGCCGCCGCTGGGATGCTCCACCCCCAGACTTCCGTTGCCAGCAAAGCACCCGTTTTTGTGCTGCTGGGATTCCTCTGAGGCTCCCCTCCATGGGAAACCCCACCTCTGGAGTTCCGTATTTTTGTGATGCTGCAGGGGAATCCCAGCAGGGGAATCCCAGCAGTGCAAAAACGGGCGCTTCGCTGGCAATGGAAGTCTGGAGGTGGGGTTTCCCAGCAAGGGGAGCCTCAGTGAAATCGCAGCATCGCAAAAACACAGAGGTCCGGAGGTGGGGTTTCGAGGACTTCGGTGTTTTTGCGATGCTACAATTTCACTGATGCTCCCTTCGCTGGGAAACCCCACCTCCGGACTTCCGTTGCCAGCAAAGCGCTCATTTTTGTGATGCTGGGATTCCACTGCTGGGATTCCCCTGCAGCATCGCAAAAACACAGTCCGGAGGTGGGGTTTCCCATGGAGGAGAGCCTCAGGGGAATCCCAGCAGCACAAAAACGGGCGTTTCGGCTGGCAAAACGGGTGAATTTTGGGCTTGCACGCATTAATCGCTTTTCCATTGATTCCTATGGGAAACATTGTTTCATCTTACAAACTTTTCACCTTAAGAACCTTGTCCCGGAACCAATTAAGTTTGTAAGACAAGGTATCACTGTATTCCTTTATAGGAGTCTCAGTGGTGGTTGCCTTTTAAAACCAGAATGATCAGAAATGATCTTCCTAGAGGAAATGATCGTAGTGGCTGGAGAATTCTGGGGGGTTGAGGTCCACATATCTTAAAAGTTGTTAAATGTACCTAATTATACATTTGATTACCGCCGCAAAAATTTGTGATGCTCAAAATTGGAAAAAGGATTCTATACCTATTAACACACACATTATAAACCAAATAATGGAATTGGCGGAAAAGAATAGGTTGACTACAACTATACGTATTAAAGACAGAGAAGACACAGTCGTCTACAAAGTTTGGGACAAATGGTATAGGTGGCTATGTAAAAGGGAAAAAAAACTGGAATTAACCAGTTTTGTTTACATTGCAAAGGGGAAATATCTCAAGATAAAAATCAAAACCTTTTTTCCTTAACCTAGACATGCTATAATATACATAAACTAAAATTATCTATGACTGGATCTTTAAGACCCATCAAATGACCGTAGTATTTCGATCCTTGGGTTGTTTTATTATAGCTCTGGAATTGAAAAGTATAGGTTGCATACATTGTTACGATTTTTTTTTTTAGCGTTTAAGAAATATAGAGTTAATGTTAGAAGAGCATGAAAAACACCGATATGGAAAACTGCAAATTGAATATTATATTGTTTATTTATAACACATAATACGGAAAGAGAGAGCAAGGTATCTCTCTAACCATTTCTTTTTTCGTTCTTTCTATTTTATGTTTATGTATTTGTATTTCTTTTCTGTACTGTGCATTCTTTAATAAAAAATATTTTTTTTAAAAAAAAAAGTTGCCAAGTTTGGGAAACCCTGCCAATAGCAGATCTAAGGATGATCTGAGAAATACCGGCAAAATTCTGGATGCTTTTGTCACCCATTCAATATATTGGACTCCTTCCCATAAAACCTTGTCATACTCACCCTTCTTGGTAATTTTGTGTAACGAACATAATCTTCTAAAAAGAGCAGGGCACCCACAACATCTGCTGGCATTTCTGGGACCTTCTGGCTGTGAACAGGAACAAAACCACAACACAAAATGCTTTTAATTTTGGTACATCTCTGATGGGACAGCTCAGGGGGGTTCTATTTACCTTCCCTACCAGTTTGCGTTGTGTTGGAAATGCGCATTTTGCCTGCACGAGAGCGCAAAAATGACACTCTGTGCATGCACAGACACCCCTGTGCATGCACAGAGGTTTCTTTGCCAGCCGCTTTCAAGGAGCAGCGACCGGAGGACTGGTTCAGGGGCCATCCAGGGAAGGATTACATAGAAACATAGAAGATTGACGGCAGAAAAAGACCTCATGGTCCATCTAGTCTGCCCTTATACTATTTCCTGTATTTTATCTTAGGATGGATATATGTTTATCTCAGGCATATGTTTAAATTCAATTACTGTGGATTTACCAACCACGTCTGCTGGAAGTTTGTTCCAAGGATCTACTACTCTTTCAGTAAAATAATATTTTCTCATGTTGCTTTTGATTTTCCCCCCAACTAACTTCAGATTGTCCCCTTATTCTTGTGTTCACTTTCCTATTAAAAACACTTCCCTCCTGAACCTTATTTAACCCTTTAACATATTTAAATGTTTCAATCATGTCCCCCCTTTTCCTTCTGTCCTCCAGACAATACAGATTGAGTTCATTAAGTCTTTCCTGATACGTTTTATGCTTAAGACCGTCCACCATTCTTGTAGCCCGACTTTGGACCTGTTCAATTTTGTCAATATCTTTTTGTAGGTGAGGTCTCCAGAACTGAACACAGTATTCCAAATGTGGTCTCACCAGCACTCTATATAGCGGGATCATAATCTCCCTCTTCCTGGTTCCTTGGCTCCGGCACTCCCGGAGACTAGCGCAGATACGCTCACATCCGGTGGGCATGCATGTGCCCATCCTTGTGAGATTCGGCTTCTGCACATGCATCGGAAGCGAAATCTCGTGCGAGGATGCTCATACGGGTGAGATTTGCCATTTTTCGGCAATTTCTTTGCTTCTGCACATGTGCACATCCTTCAGAAAACAGTGAAATCTAACATGCGCAAGTGTCCTTGTGCAAGATTTTGCTTCTAGCGCATGCGCAGAAGCTGAATCACAAGGTGTACGCGTGCATACATCGGGGCATGGAGATTCACGTGCATCTACATTTCCACTACCAGAACGGTGATCCCAGGCGTTCCGGCTGCAACCCACTACTGTGGCCATCGCTACCAGTTTTGCAAACGGTGGCCAATTTCCGCCACCAGTAGGGGAGAACTGGTCAGAACTGGCAGCAACCCACCACTGGGCCAGCTACAAACACATCAATGTTGTAAGAAAACTCCTCTCACCCCCATATGCATTCAATTTAATTTAAGGATGATTTAGAATGAAGCCATTTTTGTGTCACAACACATTAGATGCAGAACCTTGATCTCCTCCTACCACCTCTTATTTTAAGAGGGATTATATCTGGTAAATTATCTAAGATATATATGTCAAATGAATGTTGGAAGTGTAAAAGTAAAGAAGGGACTTTTATCATCTATGGTAGACATGTGATAAAACAAAATAAAAATGATTCATATTTTGAAACAGAAAATTTTGAAAATGAAGATAAAGATGAAATCAGAATTTTTCCTTTTGGGCCTACTGTAAAAAGAGCTGGAGAAAAAAAATGGAACTTTATTACTATATATGTTGAGTATTGAGCAAGAGTATTGTATGCACAAAAATGAATGGACAATTCGATTCCCATAATGGGCGAATGGTTGCAGAAGCTGAAGGAGTTGGCAGAAATGGCAAAATTTGATTATTTGATTAAATAAAAGAATACAGTAGTACCTCTAGATACGAGCTGCTCCACATGCAAGTATTCCAAGTTACGAGCCACGACGGAAGCGAAATTTCTTTTCGACACCCGAGCTCAAATTCGGAATACGAGCCGACCTTCCACTAGGTGGCGCAAGAATCCTTGTTTCTGGTTATCTCGGAGGGGAAAAACAAAGTCTAAAGCCATTTGTTCCAGATACGAGTTGTTCGACATACGAGCTCCGTTCTGGAACGAATTAAACTCGTATCTAGAGGTACTACTGTATAAGTACTTTTGCTTCCACATAAACTACTTCTGAACTTAGTGCTTCAAATGGAAAATAATGAAATGTTAATTTTGGGCTTTTTCCGATTTGATTGATAAATCCTTACAGAAATGGCTAGTTTATATATTATTATGAAAAAACGAAAAATTGTGATATGTTAATGCCTTATTTTACTGCAACAAGATTCAGAAGTAAATGCTCCTTTTCCTTTTGCCTAATCCTTCCTCCCTACTCTTGCCCCTCTTCCTCTTCACTGCTTTCATATTTATTTTATCTTATCTTATAACTCAATAAAAATATTAAATGAAATCTGATAAGTATCTGACCTGAAGACAAATCCCAGGCTTCTAAGCAAGACAGGATTTTTAAAAAGAGCTGGTGCTACAAGTTCTGTCAAGGACAGGATTTACAAACGGTCAATATGTAATTTGACTGACCAGTTTAGCACATCATGTGAACTCATACTGTGATTTGTTAGCTATGTTTTGAGATTATGTGAATTTAGCCATCGATAAAAATTCAACCTTATGGGGTGAATTACTGAGGTGCAATTCTGTGCCTCTTTGGGCCACCACAATTCAAACAGCTTTAAAGAGAATTGGAAACAAGTTTAGAAAAAGGACAAGGGATCCAACTTTTAATTTTATTGAGCTACAACTTTCAGAATCCCTAATTATTAGCCAACTTGCATTGTTGCAAGCTGTAACTTAACATCCAAAGGCCAGATGTTCTCCACCCTCTAGAGCAGTGATGGCGAACCTTTTTTTCCATCCGGTGGCAAAAGTGTGTGTGTGTGTGCTATCGCACACGTGCCAGTTCCCACATACAAATCTAATAAAATAAATAAAATAAATAAAATAAATAAAATAAATAAAATAAATAAAATAAATAAAATAAATAAAATAAATAAATAAAATAAATAAATAAAATGAAATGAAATGAAATAAAATAAATAAATAAATAGGGATGGCAAAAATGGCCTCTCCTGCCCCTCCCGGAAACCCTCTGGAGGCCTAAATCAGCCCATTTCCAAACCTCTGGTGGGCCCGGTAGGCCCATTTTTCACCCTCCCCAGGCTCCAGAAGCTTCTCTGGAACCTGGGAATGGCAAAAATATCCTCTCCCCGCCCCCCAGAAACTCTCTGAAAGCCGAAAATGCCCTCTCAGAGCCTCCGGGTGAGCTGGGGTGGCTCGAGGTTGACTCAGCCTTCCATCCTTCCGAGGTGGGTAAAATGAGGACCCGGATTGTGGGGGCAATAGGCTAGCTCTGTTAAAAAGTGCTATTGCTAACATGTTCTAAGCTGCCCTGAGTCTGAGGAGAAGGGCGGCATAAAAATCAAATAAATAAATAAGGCTCCATATGCCACCTGTGGCATCCATGCCATAGGTTCACCATCATTGATCTAGAGAGCAATTCATGTCTTCTGAACCATGGAGTATAACTTCAACTCAGCAATTCAAATTAAAACTCCTGGGATAATGGCTCTCCGGCTGCCATTTGAAGGGGAATGTCCTTCTACTGTGATTGATTCAGCTGCTGTGTTTCTAAGAGAAGGAAGCGAGGACTTTGCGAAGGAGAAGTTGGTACCTGGTGCACTGCTCCATTGTAGAGCGAACAAACTGCCCGATCAGACCCAGAAACTGTTCAGTGTAGCGTGTATGAAACTGCTTCAGCAAGGTCAGGAGTCCCAGCACCAACGGTGGCCAGTCGATGGGATCGGCTGGCTTTCGACACACCATCCCTGAAGGAAAACAAAACCCAACCCAATTCACTTTCTCATAATTTGTGGGGTTGCTTGCGTAAGAAGTCACAGCTGGCGGCATCAATTCAGAACACTGTGGAAAATTCGAGTTACATGGTGGAGAAAAGGATTCTCTCTGTAGTATTATTCACCCTGGATTATAGTCCATTTTAATATTTACAAGGTATCCAAGTAACAGTTCATTGCTCAAGGATAATATCCCCAAAAAGGAACTTAAAGAGAATTTGTATATGAAAGGTTTCCCCTGTCCAGTTGTATCCAACTCTAGAGGTGTGCATTCATCTCCATTCCTTAGCAAAGAAAGCTAAGCACACACACACACACACACACACACACAGAGAGAGAGACAGAGAGAGAGAGAGGAGAGAGAGAGAGAGAGAGAGAGAGAGAGAGAGAGAGAGAGAGAGAGAGAGAGAGAGAGAGAGAGAGAGAACACATATATTTATAGATATAGAGATAGGGGCAAAAGACTCATGCATATAACTATAAAACAAAATACAGTGTTCCCTCGATTTTCGCGGGTTCGAACTTCGCGGAACGTCTATACCACGGTTTTTCAAAAATATTAATTAAAAAATACTTCACGTTTTCCCCCCCTATACCACAGTTTTTCCTGCCCAATGACGTTATATGTCATTGCCAAACTTTGGTCTGCCTTTAAAAAACATTTTTTAAAATAAACTTTAATAAATAAACATGGTGAGTAATAATCTAAATGGTTGCTAAGAGAATGGGAAATTGTAATTTAGGGATTTAAAGTGTTAAAGGAAGGCTTGGGATACTGTTCATAGCCAAAAATAGTGTATTTACTTCCGCATCTCTACTTTGCGGAAATTCGACTTTCGCGGGCGGTCTCGGAACGCATCCCCCGCGAAAATCGAGGGAACACTGTAGATATAAATTGATTCACACACACACCTATATATCTTTATCTATATCTCTATATTCAATATGTGGTCAGTATATTGAAATGTAATGCATATCCCAAGGAAAGGTAAATCTTCATAGTCATTCAAATTATACAGTCAAATCTAGCCATTCTACTTAAGGTTCCTCTATTCTGCTCTAAAATTCCAACTATCTTTGATCACTGGTCATCTCACCAGAACTCAAAAGAATTATAGGACAAATTTAGAGATAACAACAACAACAACAGAGTTGGAAGGGACCTTGGAGGTCTTCTAGTCCAACGCCCTGCTTAGGTAGGAAACCCTACACTACTTCAGACAGATGGTTATCCAACATTTTCTTAAAAACTTCCAGTGTTGGAGCATTCACAACTTCTGGAGGCAAGCTAGCCGCCCCGAGTCTCTGGAGAGGGGCAGCATACAAATCCAATAAATAATAATAATAATAAATAATAAGCTGTTCCACTGATTAATTTCTCCTTAATTCTAAGTTACTTCTCTCCTTGTTAAGTTTCTACCTATTGCTTCTTGTTCTACCCTCAGGTCCTTTGGAGAATAGGTTGACTCCTTCTTCTTTGTGGCAACCCCTGAGATATTGGAACACTGCTATCATGTCTCCCCTGGTTCTTCTTTTCATTCAACTAGCCATGTTCAGTTCCTGCAACTGTTCTTCATATGTTTTAGCCTCCAGTCCCCAAATCATCTTTGTTTATTAAAGTCTCTGCAATTCTGTCTGCAAGGAAATGGTTAAATACTTTCCTATTCACCTATGTTTAAAGTTAAATGATGATAGTATAGAAGAATTATACTATACCTGTGTTTTTACTGTACTGAAGTTTTGGCAACTGAGAAATCAGAAACAGAAAATTCACAATTGGGAAATACGGCAATCGTTTTGTTGTAATGTAGATCTGGGAAAGAACGTTTTGAAGGAAAGAATGTATTAATTTTTTTTTTAAAAATCCAGATTGTTTTACAATCCTCGTTTTAGACAGCAAAGCAATGAAATTCATATAGCTTTAAAAAACACATAAAAGAATTAAAGAAAAAGACTACGCTAATTCTAAATCGATAAAAAGAGGGAGGAAAAATAAATCTATTTTTTAAAAAAGAAAATAGGGATAGTTCTACAACTGAGAAAATAGAAAGATCAAGTTAAAGATAAGGGTTTTTTTCTGAAGACGTTTTAGTGAAGGTACCTTCACTAAAGAAGCCCTTTCTATCCACAACTTCTGAATGTTTGATGGAGCTTTTGCAATAAAGCTTGAAGTGGTGACAAAAACACGATCTATTTCTGTTTGCATTGCTGCTCCACTGTTTCTATGCTGTCCAGAGTTGTTGCACGGATGGGTGATAAACAAATTTATTTAAACAAATAAAGGAATACATTTATTCCCCCATATCTCTCCCCCTCCCCACTCTAATCTAAGCCCCTTTTCCAATAAATAAATTCTTTTCCTGCCACCTTCATGTAGTTTTTTCACAGTTAAGGAAACCTTTTAGCAGGGTGAATAATATTCAATGAAACAAAAAAATGGATTTTTAAATTTTAAATTGGATCCCCCCCCCCCCCCCCCCAATTTTTATCTAATTTATTTTAATAAAATGCTTTTGGGGTAAAAATCTACCTAAAGATAGTTTTCTATTTAAGATACATTAATAATTTAGTTTATTCAGCATGAAATGGAGCTTAGTTCTATAGCAGGTGGATGCATATTCTGCAATATTGGGGCTGTCGGTGAGTCAATAGCAGATCAGAGGAGGAGCTGCTGAGGGACAGAGATGACAATCACTGTTTAAAATTTATGCTTTAAATTGAGTTAATTTAAATCAAATCCACCCTGCCTTTTTGTAAAGATGGTGTCTCATAGGTTAGAAGGCCCTGCTGATTAAACAGGCCAATGATTGGTGCATTGGTTGCCGATCAATTTCCGGTCACAATTCAAAGTGTTGGCTATGACCTATAAAGCCCTTCCTGGCATCGGACCAGAATATGGGAAAGTGAACACAAGAACAAGGGGACACAATCTGAAGTTAGTTGGGGGAAAGATCAAAAGCAACCTGAGAAAATATTATTTTTCTGAAAGAGTAGTAGATCCTTGGAACAAACTTCCAGCAGACGTGGTAGATAAATCCACAGTAACTGAATTTAAACATGTCTGGGATAAACATATATCCATCCTAAGGTAAAATATAGGTCTTTTTCTGCCGTCAGACTTCTATGTTTCTATGAATATCTCCGGGACCGCCTTCTGCCGCACGAATTCCAGCGACCGATTAGGTCCCACAGAGTTGGCCTTCTCTGGGTTCCGTCGACTAAACAATGCCGTCTGGCGGGTCCCAGGGGAAGAGCCTTCTCTGTGGCAGCCCCGGCCCTCTGGAACCAGCTCCCCCCGGAGATTAGAACTGCCCCCACCCTCCTTGCCTTCCGTAAACTCCTTAAAACTCACCAAACAAACAAACAAACAAACAAACACACACACCCAGTTTGCACCGGTTCTATAGAAATGGTAGAAAGCCGCTGGTGCTGTCACGATGATGTCACAGAACCGCTACTGTCAGTGCTGGTCCGCGTGGACACCGCCATCTTTTTTTGGAATTTTTTTGGGGAGGAGGGTTTTCTTCTGCGCATGTGCAGAAGCTGAGTTTCCGGCACTGCACAAGCGTCACCATCTTGTTTTCAGCTTGGGTGGGTAGGAGAATTCTTTTGGATTTTTTTGGCACTGTGCCAGCGTGGCATGGGAGGAAGTGAACTGGCAGCGAGGTAAGTTACAACCAGGGAAGGGCTGCAAAATTTGTTACTACCACAAGTAAAAATACCACAAGAATCAGTCTTTCATCCTTCCGAGGAGAGTAAAATGAGGACCCAGATTGTTGGGGGGCAATATTGTGTGGGTGTGGCTTGATGGGCATGTGACCAGGTGGGAGTGGCTTAAAGGTCATGTGACTGGGCGGGAGTGGTTTGCCGACCAAGGTAAGTTTTCAAATAAGTGCTTGGACTCTTTTTCAGTTGATTAAGTCACATTATTTGAATAGCCACAAAAAGGACAAATGATAGACCGTATTATTTATTGAGGAGCACAGGAACATTTTAAGGTTTTGTACCGAACCCACAAGGTTCGGGATGATAACAGATTAGGCAAGTAGCTCAATTTTCTTTCATTGCTATCAAAGTTCAGTTCTAGATAGTGATTGAAATGATTAAAGCCTTTATGGGTAAAAACATAATGTTTAATTTATTTCCTATTTTAAAAGTAATTAAGGATCATATTAAGGTACTAGAGAAGGAAGGACAATTAAAAAATATTAAGTATTCAATAAATAGTGCATAAACTTACCACCCCCACTCCGTGGGAGCAGCAGCCCATTCTGGCTGAGATACTTAACAAAGAAAATAGCCTCACCTTATTCAGTGGATTATGGATGCCAGCAGCCTCCAGGTAAGCAGTAATTTCATACAGGAGGGTGTTATCTTCTTTGGGACAAGGCAAAGAAGGATCTTGGTAGTGGGCCTCTATATCAGCCAGGATTGCTCTACGAGAGGAAAACAACACCAGAGCGTCTTCAATGAATCATGCCAAAGGCCCACCTATTTCTGTATATGTCCCACAGTAATTAGAATGGATTTGGGAAGCCCAAATATTTCAGAGGACAGCAATTCCACCACCCAATTTGTTCCCACCCTCCTACACAAGAGTCTCATGTTGTGGGTACTCCATTGGTGGTCGATAGAAATCTGAGTTTTCTGCATAAAATTTTGCATAACTACTGTTGTGGTTAGCTCTGGCCCAGCTCCTGCCCCAAGGACTGTGGATGTGGGGGAGACATCCACATGCAGCAGGCCTGTTTTGCTCCCGGTGGAATCTGCTGATGACGGCTCCTCTGACCAAGAAGACACGAGTGACAGGGAGGAGGAGAGTGGGGCAGACAGCTCAGAAGGAGATCAATTATCTAGCTCCTCCTTGGATTCAGAACAAGAGTTAATGATACAGCCACGCAGGCAGAGGAAGCAACAACTGAGATATTATTTTCAAAGAAAATGAGGCCACCTGTGGTTGGGTGGGGCTGTGGTAATTAGTGAGGCTGCTATAAATAGCAGCGTGTGGGTTTGGCCATTGTGGAGGATTATCTGATCGTTGTGTTTCGTGCCTGCTTTGCTGACTTCGACCTTGGTGTGTTGATTTTCCCCCGCTTTGAAACTAAAACAGAGCAAAGTGTGTTTTACTTTGTGAAAGAAAAAGGACAGTGAATTGCCTCACAGCTGCAAGCTAAGTATCTCAGAACTGATAAGGGACTTGTACAAATTACCAGTTTGTTTGGAGATGAGTGCTCTTTGCTATAGAAAAAGAGTGCTAAGTTTATTTGAATTTTCGTTATAAAGAACATTGTTTTGAATTTTCAAACGTGTTTGTGTCTGAATTTTGTACCTGTGAATTTTCGGGAGGATTCTACCAGAGAGCCCGACAGAACAACTACTAATGTGTCTTGTTTGCAGATTTGATTGTGGTTGGGCTTTTTCCTTTTTTTTCTCTTTTGCCAACATACTTGTTATCGTTTTTTGTTGAACTGGTGATGCCAGTGGAGATGCTTGTGGTGTTGAAGACGTAGTTGAAGTCTTTTTTCTCAATGTTTTTATGTTGCCGGATGTACTTGACATCCTGTGTATGTTTCTAGACTTCTTGGTGTCGCCTTATACTCCAAAAATATGGTAAATTTAATAAACAAACAAAGAACAAAAATATCACCTCTTCTATTTTATCCCTAGCAGCTACTATTTAAGGATTTGTAACTTGTGATTCTGGAGTTTGGAAAGAGTCAATGAGATTAGCCACCATTCTTACTTGATAGAAACATAGAAACATAGAAGACTGACGGCAGAAAAAGACCTCATGGTCCATCTAGTCTGCCCTTATACTATTTCCTGTATTTTATCTTACAATGGATCTATGTTTATCCCAGGCATGTTTAAATTCAGTTACTGTGGATTTATCTACCATGTCTGCTGGAAGTTTGTTCCAAGGATCTACTACTCTTTCAGTAAAATAATATTTTCTCATGTTGCTTTTGATCTTTCCCCCAACTAACTTCAGATTGTGTCCCCTTGTTCCTGTGTTCACTTTCCTATTAAAAACACTTCCCTCCTGAACCTTATTTAACCCTTTAACATATTTAAATGTTTCGATCATGTCCCCCCTTTTCCTTCTGTCCCCCATAAATGGGTTTAGAATTCTTTCAAAACCAAACCAATGGCCATGGTTACAATTAAAGACCAAAGAAAGAATTGTGAACATAAATCTGGGATATATTTCAGGAGGATTCCAAAAATGGGACTGATAATTGCTTCCCGCTAACACGGTCCACAAGTGATTAGAGACTAGATTCCCAATCTTTGTGATGCTACCTACTTTTATGAACCCACGGCTCTGCCAAAATTTGCTTAGCCTTCTGGATTGAGAAGAACAGCCCAAATTGTGGATGTTCCCTTTTGACGCACGTGGATTTGAAAATATATTATGTTTTATGTTACCATCCCAGGATATGAGAAGCTATGATCGTCACTGTTGCCAATGTGCCATTGACACAAGGTGGTCCCCCAAGAAGCTTGCAGACTTACTTGTTAAGGTTCTCCAGGGCAGCTGCTAAATGCTTGGAGTCAAATCTGCAGGAATAGTTAAGTTCGTTGCCTATTTGGCGTCTTAAAATTTGCATCTGGCCAACCTAGAGAAGAGATGATGAGAATTAAAAGACTTCCAAAATGCAAATGAATGAATAGCAGTAAATACTATTTATTGCCTAAAACATCCTTTTTTTTTTTTTAAGGGACACTGAGGATTACCATTATAGTCCTCCTGAAGGGTTTCCCAAGAAATCCCAGATGTATTGATCCTACAACTTTGTCAAGGTAGTGATTTACAGCTGACCAGCTGCTGCAATGATGGTACCATTTGTTAGGGGGTCAAAGGAAAGGGAGGGTCTTGCCTTCTCTTTCTGCTCAAGATCCCCATGTACAATTGGTGGGCCACTGTGTGACACAGAATGCTGGACTCGATGGGCTTTGGCTCTTTTTACATTCTTACCCTGTTTTTCCTTGCTGTAATTGGTGATTGTTTGACCTCTGCCTATAGTATGTGTGCATATATATTCTTTTGTAGACAGAACCACTGTTAAATCTGTTTGATATTATTGCTCCTGGGTTGTCTCATGTAGTAAAGTTGTGTGCACTCTGACAAACGTCCAGAATCCCTATTCATCTGAGAAAGGGTAATGTAGGAAAGAGCACCTTAATTCTCTACATTATGATTCAGAAAACTTAACTGACTTCTAAGAGAACTGTTCCCAAGAATATAGGCACTTTGCTTCCTTTAGAAGAGAGTGATTCTGACATTAATGGAGCCTCAGCTAACTTAGCTGTTTCTTCGGAGGGGGGTGGCATACAAGTCTAATAAGTTATATTATAATAATAATTATTATAATTGTTATTATTATTCTTAATAGCAATCAAAACATCAAGTTTTTACCCTCCTGTTAAAGAACAACATGGCTGTTGCATTTATTTACGTACATATAGAAACATAGAAACATAGAAGACTGACAGCAGAAAAAGACCTCATGGTCCATCTAGTCTGCCCTTATACTATTTTCTGTGTTTTATCTTAGGATGGATATATGTTTATCCCAGGCATGTTTAAATTCAGTTACTGTGGATTTATCTACCACGTCTGCTGGAAGTTTGTTCCAAGGATCTACTACTCTTTCAGTAAAATAATATTTTCTCATGTTGCTTTTGATCTTTCCCCCAACTAACTTCAGATTGTGTCCCCTTGTTCTTGTGTTCATTTTCATATTAAAAACACTTCCCTCCTGAACCTTATTTAACCCTTTAACATATTTAAATGTTTTGATCATGTCCCCCCTTTTCTTTCTGTCCTCCAGACTATACAGATTGAGTTCATTAAGTCTTTCCTGATACGTTTTATGCTTAAGACCTTCCACCATTTTTATAGCCCGTCTTTGGACCCGTTCAATTTTGTCAATATCTTTTTGTAGGTGAGGTCTCCAGAACTGGACACAGTATTCCAAACGTGGTCTCACCAGCGCTCTATATAGCGGGATCATAATCTCCCTCTTCCTGCTTGTTATATCTTTCTGATTTCCCGATCTAGACAAAAGCCTGGGATTTTCTGATAGACTCTCACTCTAAAATTAAACCAGGTCCAGCTCTGTTTAGATTTTTCAACATCAGAGATTGGGAGGACACCCATGTTTTCAGAGGTAGTTAAAACATCCTCAAGGTGAGACCCAGATGGATTTTGCTGCTAAGGTGCACCTCCCAAACTTCTCCCAGCTGGAGGGTCACCAGATGTTCCCTGCCCTATGACTGACACAGCCAAAGTACCTTCATAATTGTGTCCAGGTAGGCAGCCCAGATCTTCTGTGTTTTGGCAATTGCTGTAGAGTAGACTCTATTACAATTGGCTGCAATAGAAGATTGAGAGGAAAATAAGTTTCCCGGCGCAAGAGCCTGGGGAGGGCAAAAAACATCTTCTCCCATCCCCCAGAGACTGGAAACGGCCTGTTTCTCAACTTCTGGTGGGCCTAGTAGGCTTGTGTTTCGCCCTCCCCAGGCTCCAAAGGTTTCCCTGGAGCCGGGAGAAGATAAAGACGCCCTCCCCCATTCCTCAGAGGCTCTCTGGAAGTCAAAAACGCCATCCCAGAGCTTCTGTGTGAGCCAAAAATCAGCTGGCACATTGGAGTTGAGCTAGGGCGGGGGTAGGCAAAGTTGGATCTTCTATGACTTATGGACTTCAACTCCCAGAATTCCTGAGTCAATCATGCTAGCTCAGGAATTCTGGGAGTTGAAGTTCACATATCATAGAAGAGCCAACTTTCCCTACCCCTGAGCTAGGGTATTTGCCAGCATATATGGCTCCGCGTACCACCTGTGGCACCCATGCCATAGGTTCGCCATCACTGGGCTTGGAAATGGCCATCATCCTGGCCATTTCCCAGCCCAGGTTCCTGCCTGAAGGAACATACCCACAAGTCCTTTCAATGGGCTGACACTCCTCATGAGAGACTTCAGTGCTTCATGGACGCCTTTATCGCGCAGGACTATTTTCTGAAACATGATGAGGAAATTCTGGAGAGAAAAGAAAAAGATGCTTTAGGATATTCTGCAGAAAAGTCCACTGAGGTTGCACATACCGCGTTTCTTATGGCTCATATGATCTAGAATGGAACCCAGGACCACCAACATCTTTCTCACGGACTCCCTGTTGGAGACTGCTACTATAAAACACTGCGAAGCGATATATAAATCTAAGTGCAATTGCTATTAAGTGATGCAGTCATTAAAGTGCACTGTCAAATGACTATTGCTGTTTAGCAATGGCAGCTCTGCCCATCACCTAATTAAGTGAATCACTGAGGAACATTAAGCAAGGAGTTCGTGCATGTGACTTCAGGCCAGCTTCCCCAGTGACTCTGCTTGTGGGAAGCTGGCAGGGAAGCACAATCAATCACGTGACATTTGAATACTGGAATTGTTGGAAACATGGACTGGTTGCTAAGCGCTCAGATTGTGATCACATGATAGCAGAGGTGCAGCCAGTAGCCATAAGTGTGAGCACTGGCCAATGTCATTGTAAATTTGAACAGACACTGAATGAGTAGTTAACTGAAGTATAAGACGTACCTCCCCCCCAAAAGAGGCTGAAAATTTGGGTGCATTATTTATTTATTAATTGATTTATTGCATTTACAGTGGTCCCCCGATTATTGCGAGGGTTCCGTTCCAGGACCCCTAGCAATGATCGGGTTTTCGCGAAGTAGCGCTGCGGAAGTAAAACACCATCGCGCCGCTTCCCAGCTGAGTCCTGAAGCGAACTTCCAGAAGTTCGCCTTTGACGTTTGGCTTCGGGACTCAGTTGGGAAGCCGCACGGCTGTTTTAAAATGTCACCGCCGGCATGGGGGGCTTCCTAGCAGCCCCCCAAACCCGGGTTGGGGTCCGGGGGGTGCTGGCAAGCCCCCCATGCCGGCGGCGACGTTTTAAAACAGCTGCGTGGCTTCCCAACTGAGTCCCGAAGCCAAACGCGGAAGACGTTTGGCTTCGGGACTCAGTTGGGAAGCCGCGCGGCTGTTTTAAAACGTCGCCGCCGGCATGGGGGGCTTGCCAGCACCCCCCGAACCCGGGTGGCCGGGCGAGCAGCGAGCGAAGGGCGGGTGGCCGGGCGAAGGGCGGGCGAGCGGGTGCTGGGGGGGGCTTCTCGCCCTCCCGCCAGCAAGAGGGGGAAGACCCAGGGAAGCCGCCCAGCAGCTGATCTGCCCGGCGCCATCTACGCATGCGTGGCCATAGAAAAAAGGGCGCGCATGCGCAGATTGGTGTTTTGACTTCCGGGTTGAAAAATCGCGATATAGCCGTTCGCAATGATCGGGATTGCGATACCCGGGGGATCACTGTATATGCTGCTCACTCCAAACGGATTCTGAGCGGCTAACAACAGGTATAAATACAATATAAGTAAAAAACCAATTTAAAAACATCGCTAAAATCACATGTATTATAAAACCATACTTGCAACAATCAGTCTTAATTCCAGGCCTGCCGGAAAAGCCAGGTTTTAACAGCTTTCCAGGAAAACGGTAGGGAGGAGGTAATGCAAATCTCTGGGGGCAGTTGATTCCATAGGGTCGGAGCCGCCACAGAGAAGGCTCTTCCCCGAGGTCCCGCCAACCGACATTGTTTGGCGGACGGGACCTGGAGAAGGCCACTCTGTGGGCCCTTGCTGGCCGCAATGAGGTATGAGGCGGTCCCATAAATAGTCTGGCCCTGAGCCATTAGGGCTTTAAAGGTGATAACAAATACCTTGAATTGTGCTCGGAGACCGACTGGCAACCAATGCAGCTCGCGTAGAGATGGAGTAATACGGGCATACCGTGGTACACCCATTATTGCATGCGTCGTTGCATTTTGCACCAGCTGAAGTCTGATCCTTAATGATCCTCCTGTCTCTTACCAACTTGCAGACTTTTTCATTGCTATCCCCCTCCAAAGAAGGTTTTTTTCCAGCCCTAAGTCTTGGCAGGTTTTTTCATTGCTACTCCCTCCGAAGGAGGTTTTTTTACGCCCTGAGCAGGGGATAAAATAATGTGCTGAAGCTGAACAGACTAAGGACGCTAGCCAGATAAATAGCTGGTAGGCAGATTCTTTTCCCTATTTTTCTTCCCAAAACTAACATGCGTCTCATACGCCAAAAATAGGGTATATTTTCACTGCCAATTACAGGAGGCTAATGGAACTAAAACAAGTACATATTTCTTTGTTTAGGCTTGCTTTTCAATTTGGGCAGCTTTAAGACATGTGGACTTCAACTCCTAGAATTCCTCAGCCAGCTATGTTTGCTGGGGAATTCTGGGAGTTGAAGTCCACATGACTTAAAGCTGTCAAAGTTGAGAAAGACTTGTTTTGTGAACTGGAGCAGGGCTGATTACCTGCAACTCTTTGACAATCATGAAGCAGAGAAGACGGTCTAACCCGTTGAGACCAAAGGTACCCAAAGTATTCTGGATCTCGGTCAGCAAGCGATTGTTGGAGACTTCTTGGTGAGTTTTCATATCATACCAGGTGTTGAGTTGGTCAATATAGCAGGCAGACCTTTGGAGAAACAGGTAAAAAGGTTAAGTAGCCCCCATTGAAGGACGGATCTTATCTGCGATCAAGTTGGCAAGGTTGAACGATCTTTAAGCAACCAGATATTGAATAAAGTTGACCAGATAAGAAACAGGGAGATCTGCAATAGTTACAATGTAAACTCATTAAATGATGCAATTTTCCATACCGGGGCGGTCAGTCTGTCAGTTCTGGGCTAAAACCTCTGCAGGGTTGGAATGAGATATACTGTATTTTTCAGAGTAAGACGCACCCTTTTCTTTCCTAAAAGAGGCTGAAAATTCAGGTGTTTTATACTCTCCCCCCCAAGCTTTTTTGTCCAGCCCTAACTAGGTGCTAACAATCTTCCCACCTCTTACCTTACAACTCTTACCTTACTCTTTGCAAAGAATGTTTTCCAAACCCTGTCTTCGTTGGATTTTTTTATTGCTCTACTTGCTCTGAATGTTTCTTTCCAGTCCTAACCAGGTGCTAACAATGTTCCCAGATCTTGCAAACTCTTTCATTGTTACTCTTTACGAAGAATGTTTTCCAAGCCCTAAGTCTTTGCAGGTTTTTTTTTCATTGCTTTAACTTGCTCCAAATGTTTCTTTCCAGCCCTAACCAGGTGCTAACTCTTACCCGCTTGCAAGCTCTTTCGTTGTTACTCTCTATGAATAAGGTTTTTTTAAAGCCCTAACCAGGGGATAAAATTATGTGCTGAAGCTGACCAGACTAAGGACGCTAGCCAGATGAATATCTCATAAGCCGATTCTTTTCCCTATTTTCCTCCCTAAATACTATGGTGCCTCTTACACTCCAGTGTGTCTTATACTCCAAAAATATGGTAGTTTTCAGTTTTTGACTAGTTCGGGAAGAAGGGGAAAGGGAGGGGAGGAGGAGAAAGGATGGGGGGGGGGGAGAAAAATGGGAAAAATGGGAGGGGGGAAGACGAGAAAAGGAGGGACAAGAGAAGCAGTGAGAAGGGAAAGGAAAGGTGGAAGAGGAAGGAGAGGGAAGGAAAGAAGGAGGAGGAAGAAAGAAAGAAAGAAAGAAAGAAAGAAAGAAAGAAAGAAAGAAAGAGGGAGGGAGAAGACTTTTTTCCTCTTCAAATTCAGAATCTGTAAGAGATCAAGGGGTAGAAGCAGCAGTGAAATCCTCTGTAGTCTGCTACCGGTTCTGTGAGTCTGTCACTGAGCATGTGCTTTGCACTAAAAAAGGAACATTTTGAAGCCTTCCGAGTCTGCAAAAGTAAGTAGAACAGCGAGGGGGGAAAATTCACTGTGCCACATTGCCTAGAAAGCAGGAAATCTGTCAATTCTATTTATTTATTATTTGGATTTGTATGCCGCCCCTCTCCGAAGACTCGGGGCGGCTCACAACAAGTGTAAAACAAATCATAAATAATCCAATTAATTAAAATATTTAAAGATTTAAAAAAAACCCATATACTAACAGACACACACACAGGCATACCATGTATAAATTAAATGTGCCCAGGGGGAGATGTTTAGTTCCCCCATGCCTGACAGCAAAGGTGGGTTTTGAGGAGTTTACGGAAGGCAGGAAGAGTAGGGGCAGTTCTGATCTCCGGGGGGAGTTGGTTCCAGAGAGTCGGTGCCGCCACAGAGAAGGCTCTCCCCCTGGGGCCCGCCAACCGACATTGTTTAGTTGACGGGACCCGGAGGAGGCCCACTCTGTGGGACCTAATCGGTCGCTGGGATTCGTGCGGCAGAAGGCGGTCTCGGAGATATTCTGGTCCGATGCCATGAAGGGCTTTATAGGTCATAACCAACACTTTGAATTGTGACCGGAAACTGATCGGCAGCCAATGCAGACTGCGGAGTGATGGTGAAACATGGGCATACCTGGGTAAGCCCATGACTGCTCTCGCAGCTGCTTTCTAGCTAATATAAATCACACATCACAGCTGATTGTTGTCCAACTGACAGTCAGAAATACTGGTTCGCGCAAACCTGTAACATTTTTTAAAATTATTATTGGTTCAGGAGAACTAGTCCGAACTGGTAAAATTTCACCACTGGGTAGAAGTTTAATGAAACATTTGTCTGGTTTATAATACTGCTGCCGATCATATGTGAAGATGTCAAGAAAAAAGCCTGTTTTCTATGACGATATTCAAATTATACAGCCTGCTTACTTTGGGTCAGTGATTCTCAGAATTTCTCTGCAGAGGCGACCAATAAAAGTAACGGATTCATCTGTAGGCGCAAATTTGGGTATTGGAATGTGGGTGGATTGGTAGATGCTTTGCCAGTCTTGAATCTGAAAGACACACACAATGAAATCATTCTCAACTATCCCCGACTATACACACAATGGCCCGTTTCCAAACCAGTCAGGATGTTTTTCAAGACCACAGCATCCTAGCGTTGTCTATCGATGGTGTTGGATTCAGGCAGTGAAGGGCTCCCCGTCTCCAGGACTACTGGAATGTTCCCGGTGACCAGGGTGTGTGTGTGTTGATGCAAGATTCGGCTTCTGCGCAGGCGCTTGAAGCCAAATCTTGTGTGAGGACATGCACGAGAACGAGATTTCGACAATTTTCACCAATATTTCGGTTTCCACGCATATACAGAAGTAAAAAACCAGTGAAAATCGCCAAAATCTCACTGTCTGTGGTGGCGCTGGCTCTCTGGAACCAGCTATCCCCAGAGATCTGCACCGCCCCCACCCTCCTAGCCTTCTGGTCTCACAGAGTTGTCCTTCTCCGGGTCCCGTCTGCCGGGACCCAGGGGAAGAGCCTTCTCTGTGACAGCCCCAGCCCTCTGGAATCAACTCCCCCCGGAGATTCGAATTGCCCCCTCCCTCCCCGTCTTCCGCAAGATGTTAAAGACCCATTATGTTGCCAGGCTGACTTGAGAATGGTATGATTCTGTAGTACTGATTGTTTTTTAATATTAAGGGATTTTAACTTCAATTCAGTTCAATTCAATTTATTAGATTTGTATGCCGCCCCTCTCCGAAGACTCGGGGCGGCTCACAACAACAATAAAAACAATATAACAATGGAACAAATCTAATAATAAAATTACATTAGAAAACCCCAACAATTTAAAAACCATACAACACATACGTACCAAACATAAAATATAAGAAAGCCTGGGGGAGATGTCTTAATTTCCCCATGCCTGGCGATATAGGTGGGTCTTGAGTAACTTGTGAAAGAAAAGGAGGGTAGGGGCCGTTCTAATCTCCGGGGGGAGTTGATTCCAGAGGACCGGGGCCGCCACAGAGAATGCTCTTCCCCTGGGGCCCGCCAAACGACATTGTTTGGTCAACGGGACCTGGAGAAGGCCAACTCTGTGATACCTTATTGGCCGCTGGGATTCGTGCGGTAGAAGGTATTAGATTTATATCACTGTTTATTGTATTTTATTATTGTTGTGAGCTGCCCTGAGTCCTTGGAGAGGGGTAGCAAACAAATCTAATAAATTATTATTATAAATTATTATAAATTACTACTACTACTACTACTACTACTATTATTATTATTATTATTATTATTATTATTATTATTATTATTATATTTGTATGCCACCCTTCTCTGAAAACTCGGGACTTTGCCAGCAGGCCTGGGGCTATCAAGTTATAGCATTCTGCTCCGGCCTAGAAATGATGAATGTTTTGGAATGGGGTTTTACTGTTCTATATGGTTTTATTGTGTACACCACCCAGAATGTGTCAGCAGTTGGGCAGCCTATAAATTCAACTGAATGAATGAATGAATGAATGAATGAATGAATGAATGAATGAATTAATTAATTAATTAATTTGTGGACTCGACGCTCTCAGAGCTTTATTGTTTTTCTGCAGACACTTCATTACCTGATTAGGTAACATCATCAGTGCTAGAAGGGAGTGGTGTTCTCTCTCTGCAAAACACTTGTATATAAACAGACAGCAAACTCCACTGCCTTCTAGCATTGGTGATGCTACCTAGTTGGGTCATGAAGCATCTGAAAGAAACCAATCAGGCTCAGAGAGCATCAAGGACACTGTAGTGTATCCCTGAACTACAAATGTGTTTTTTTTTTTAATGTTTGATACCTTTGTCCTTAAGAAGTTGTTGCATTCCTGCTCCACATTGTAATTAATAATCCGGGAGACTTCCTCCTGCCAGATCTTTAATCCACAGATGTTGACGTAGTCCTGGATGTACTCAAAGGAACGGTGGAACCCATCCATTGTGGCTGCCATATCTTTCAGTTTGGGCATGAGCTCGCTGGGCTGTGGAAATAGGGAAGATCAAAAGAGACATCAGAAGGATATTCGCCATCTTTGCTTTTTTAAAATTTGTTATTTCTCCATTCAGGGATGTTTAGGTGTATAATTTCATTGTATTAGGTTGGAAGACATTCTGGGAAAGGTATTAGAAGGCTGAAGAGGATTACACATTACTACTAACACCTACTAACAATGATTATAATTACTATACTTTCTTTTTTCTTTTACATATAAAATACATTTACTATATTATGCATATACTCCTCCTATTACTTTTCCACAAAAAGTCGTCCCTGAAAACGTCTGCGTCACACGCAGATCCTTCTCTTCTTTTCTACATTCTTTCTTTTCTTTTATTCATTTTCTTATTTTTTCCCCTTTCCACGTATCTTTTTTTCTGTAAATTTGATATCTCTTTCTTTTCACTCTTTAAATTTAGAAAATAGTCTCATCAATTTGTTATTAGCTAATATATATTAACATGAGATGTAACATTTATTATTAAAACCTAAGAAAATTCTTGATAATACTAAGGATATTGTTTATCTACTGTTTATTTACAATGTTTAAGAAATACAACACTGTTATCAAGAATTACATGTATTATAATTTACAACTTACAATGTATAATCGTATTACAGTGTTCCCTCGATTTTCGCGGGTTCAAACTTCGCGAATAGCCTATACCACGGTTTTTCAAAAAATATTAATTAAAAAATACTTCGCGGTTTCCCCCCCTGTACCACGGTTTTTCCCATCCAATGACGTCATACTTCATCACCAAACTAACAATTTTTGGAAATCAGTAACAAAAAAAATAATTATTGTTAATAAATAATTATGTTTATAAATATCAGGATCACTAAGTGCCTTATTCAATGGTGAGTACCAGTAATAATGGTGAGTAAATGGTTGTTAAGGGAATGGGAAATGGTAATTTAGGGGTTTAAAGTGTTAAGGGAAGGCTTGTGATACTGTCCATAGCCAAAAATAGTGTATTTACTTCCGCATCTCTACTTTGCGGAAATTAGACTTTCGCGGGTGGTCTCGGAACGCATCCCCCGCGGAAATCGAGGGAACACTGTACTTACCTGAACCGCTTGATTTCATATTTCCCTTCCCTATCCCCCCCCAACCCACCTTTTTTTCTGTATATTCCTTCCTACCCTCCACTACCCTTTCCCTTTTTCCTTTTTTCCTATATTTACAAATAAAGTATATATATATATATTTTAAAAAGAAGGCTGAAGAGGAAGTGGAAAGGGAGTAAGAGGAGGAGAGAGAGGCTGAGGTGTGAAGGGAAAGCAGGAAGGAGGAGGAAAGAGAGAAAGAGGGAAGGGAACTTAAGAAGAGGAAATAGAAAGGGAAAAAGAGAAGGAGATAGAGGTTAAGGAGGAATGAAGGGAAAGTAGGTAGGAGGAAGAAAGAGAAAGAAAGAAAGAAGGAGAAGTGCAAAAGAGAATAGTTAAAAGGGCAGACTAGGGTTAGCTAAGGAAGAAAAATAAATTAAGAAATTGGCTTATGAACAATGGATAAAAATGTGATTACACTGGGATTAACGGTGACAAAATAAATAGAATTTAAATGACTATTAGATTTGATTTGTTTATTTTTTGATCAATGGGAATTTTCATTTCAACGGGAATTTTTATTTGTGATGCTGATTGGTTTTTGAATATTAGATATTAATTAATGAGATGAGCTTTGAGTTAATTATATCATAGTTTGATATGCTTGATTTGTGAAATAAATTTTAAGATGATAGATTAGTAATATGAGAAGGAAAGATATAATGTAATGAATAGGCACTGGAAGAAGTTAATGTGTTTTTTGCCATTGGAATTTGAGTAACTTTAATCTTTTTATTTTCTTCCCCCCCCCCCCCCCAATACTGTTATTGTTATGGTTAGAAATAAGGCATGAAATAGTTGATATGAATTAAGTGTTAATGTTTGAAGATAAGTAAATTTGTTTTTTGTTCTTAAAGGGCAATTATTATGAATAAGGGATAAGACATATGTACAGTGGTACCTCGAGATACGAGTTTAATTCGTTCCGGACCTGGGCTCTTAAGTCGAGCAGCTCTTATCTCGAACGACTTTTCCCCATAGGAATTAATGTAAATAATTTTAATTGGTTCCAGCCCTCAAAAAACTCACAAAGTTAGTCTAAATTATGCAGAAAGACATGTTTTTAATGAAGAAATGTACATGTACATATAAATGAATAATGAAGTTTCTTTCACTTAACTTGTAAACTTTCTTAAACTTTTAAATTTACATATGTTCAACTTCTCTGCCACCCAATCCTGTAGGACAGAGGTCCCCAACCCTTTTTGCACCAGGGACCGGCTTTAAGCGATCAAGAGAGGAATGGGTGAATGAATGGACGGAGGGTGGGAAGGAAGGAAGGAAAGAGGGAAGGGACAGGAACAGAGGAAGGAAGCAAGGAAACTTATGAAAGGGGAGAGTAAGAGAGGAATGAGTGAAGGGAGGGAGGGAGGGAAGAAGGTGGGAAGGAGAAAGAAAAGAAGAAATAGAGGAAGGGAAGGTAAAAGAGAGAAAGAAAAAGAGCAAGAAAGAAAGAAAGAAAGAAAGAAAGAAAGAAAGGGGGAAGGGACAGGAACAGAGGAAGGAAGCAAGGAAACTTATGAAAGGGGAGAGTAAGAGAGGAATGAGTGAAGGGAGGGAGGGAAGAAGGTGGGAAGGAGAAAGAAAAGAAGAAATAGAGGAAGGGAAGGTAAAAGAGAGAAAGAAAAAGAGCAAGAAAGAAAGCTGCAAGCACCCCCCCGAGCCCCCCAGGCCGGCTGCAACCTTTTAAAACACGCGCGCCGCTTCGCAGCTGTCTCCTGAAGCCGAACGCGGAAGTTAGCGTTTGGCTTCAGGAGACAGCTCCTTGGCGCTTGTATCTCGAATTTGGGCTTGTAAGTAGAACAAAAATATCTCTCCCCTCCCAGCTCTTATCTCGAGTTGCTCTTAAGTAGAGCAGCTCTTATGTCGGGGTTCCACTGTATAAGATAAATGAGGATATATGGAAATGATTGAAGCATCATGGCCTAAATTTGTTAGATGAGAAAAAATGGTCTACAGAAATTTACCAGTTAACAGTGTCTTAAATTTGAATAAGAAAACGGAAAAAGAAAATTGTAATCCAGGTTATAAAATTAAAAGGAGGTAGCATGAGATAAATGATATACAGTAATCCCTCGCTACTTCGCGGTTCATCTGTTGCGGATTCGCTACTTCACGGGTTTTCAAAGGGGGCTTATTAAATCCATTGAAAATTTTAAATCCATTAAAAATTCATAAAATTCTTCTACAGTACTACTGTTCTCTATTAAAGAAACTGGTAAGATATCACATGTAGGTCCAGCTGAGAAACATTATAGAACGACTGTTTAATGCAAAGGGTGGGTTTTAAAAGTCCAAATACTCATTAAATACATAAAAAAATATATTTCCTCTACTTCACGGAAATTTGTTTTTCACGGGTGGTCTTGGAACGCATCCCCCGCGAAAAACAAGGGATCACTATATACCAAAAAGAAAACAGATATGAATTATTGTACTGTATTGAAGATTGATTGAATGCATGTTTGTTTGTGGAGACACCGCATGGTGGTCTGTGAAGAATTAAAAAAAAAATACTAAAGAAAAAAAAAGGAAATTAAATCCCAACCATGGTCATAAATTGAGGACTACCTGTAGATGCTTCTATTCAAGAACTTCCTCCCCCATCTCTTTTCCGTGAAACTTACTCCCACCCTTCCAAGGAGAAAACTATTTCACCATTACAAGGTGGAGTTAATGAAAGGTTGCTCGGTTGTTATGGCTCCAAATATTTTTAAAATGTATTTACAAGCTGGAATACTCCTGCCCTACCCTCTTTTTCAAGAATTGCCCATAAATCCAAATAGAATTTGAGGTTGTGTGATGGGTGAAACCTCTCTTTCATGAATATCTCTTTCACACATGCCTTGTGTGTGACCAATCACACGTGGTCAATAAAAAATTCCAATGAAGCTGTAGGAAGAAGCATTTAATTTCTAAAAGGTGAACAAGGAAGAATGAGAACTTTATTGTAACTGTTGGTGTGATAACAAAGAGAATAGAATAATATAATTCTTCATTGGCCAAGTGTGATTGGACACACAAGTAATTTGACTTTTGGTGCAGATGCTCTCAGTGTATATAAAAGAAAAGATACATTCAAGAATCGTAAGGTATAACAATTAGGTAGCAATAATGTGATCCCTTTATATAGAGCGCTGGTGAGACCACATTTGGAGTACTGTGTTCAGTTCTGGAGACCTCACCTACAAAAAGATATTGACAAAATTGAACGGGTCCAAAGACGGGCTACAAGAATGGTGGAAGGTCTTAAGCATAAAATGGATCAGGAAAGACTTAATGAACTCAATCTGTATAGTCTGGAGGACAGAAGGAAAAGGGGGGACATGATCGAAACATTTAAATATGTTAAAGGGTTAAATAAGGTTCAGGAGGGAAGTGTTTTTAATAGGAAAGTGAACGCAAGAACAAGGGGACACAATCTGAAGTTAGTTGGGGGAAAGATCAAAAGCAATGTGAGAAAATATTATTTTACTGAAAGAGTAGTAGATCCTTGGAACAAACTTCCAGCAGACGTTGTTGGTAAATCCACAGTAACTGAATTTAAACATGCCTGGGATAAACATATATCCATTGTAAGATAAAATACAGGAATTAGTATAAGGGCAGACTAGATGGACCATGAGGTCTTTTTCTGCCGTCAGTCTTCTATGTTTCTATAAGCAATCAGTAAACAATATCAATATAAATCGTAAGAATACAAGCTATCAAGTTGCAATCATGTAGTCATAAGTGGGAGGAGATGGGTGATAGGAATGATGAGAAGACTAATAGTAATAGTAATGCAGCCTTAGTGAATAGTTTGACAGTAGTGAGGGAAGTTTGTTTAGCAGAGTGATGGCATTCGGGGAAAAACTGTTCTTGTGTCTAGTCGTCTTGGTGTTCAGTGCTCTATAGCGTAGTTTTGAGGACAGAAGTTGAAACAGTTTATGTCCAGGATGTGAGTGGTCTGTAGATATTTTCACATCCCTCTTTTTGACCCATTAAATATACAGGTCCTCAATGGAAGGCAGGTTGGTTGCAATTGTTTTTTCTGCAGTTCTAACTATCCTCTGAAGTCTGTGTCGGTGTTGTTGGGTTGCAGAACCAAACCAGACAGTAATAGAGGTGCAGAGCTAGGCTAAATTGAAACTAGATCATCTTGTACCTTTGCTCTAGGGTTGAAGGTGAGCCCTCGGTGTAGGGCAAAAGCCACACGTTTGACCAGCTCCTTTCTAATTCCATCTTCAAGTAACTGCTTTGGGTCAACCTAGAAAACCCGTAGAAGAGAGAAATCATAATGTGCCAATACATTTTCTTCACGTGCTTTTTTCTATTTGTTGGCTAAGTCATTCCCACTCTTTCCTGTGCTATGGCTGAATTAACAGTTTATTATTATTATTATTATTATTATTATTATTACTACTACTACTACGACTAGTAGTACTACTACTACTACTATTACTATATTTGTATTCTCCGAAAACTCAGGGCATCTCACAGAATAAATATAGAAACAAAGCGTACAAAACAAATCTAATACATTAAAAAACTACAGCTAAAAACCCTATGTATTACTCAATCAGACAATCCAATCACACCATGCATCACATGTATTGGTCAGGGTTGCAAGATCTAATTGCCCCAGGCCTTAAGACTCTTGTGGAAGGCGAGGAGGGTGGTGGCAGTACGAATCTCTGGGGGGAGACGATTCCAGAGGGCCAGCCCCCCCCCCCCCCCCCAGAGAAGGCTCTTCCCCTAGGCCCCGCCAAACAACATTGCCTGGTTGACGGGACCTGGAGAAGGCCAAATCTGTGGGACCTAACCGGCTGCTGGGATTTATGTGGCAGAGGGCAGAGGAAGATAAGCAGTTATGGGTTCCTGTCAGTACGGGCCACTCTATAGAGTGGTAGTGAAAATGGAGCTGTCCGTACAGCTCTACATGACCGGTGGGCAGGTGCACACGCCGTGTGAGATTTGGCTTCTGCACATGCACAGGAAACCAAATCTCGCGTGAGGATACTCGCGTGCGTGAGATTTCGTTGATTTTTGGTGGTTTTTTGCTTCCGTGCATGCGCAGAAGCAAAGAAGTCATCAAAATTGGTGAAATTTCTCTCGCGTGAACATCCTTGCATGAGATTTCGCTTCCTGTGCATGTGCAAAGCTGAATCTCGCGCCGATGCATGTGCGCCCGCCCACCGGCATCGGTGGCAATGGGGAACCTTTGCCTAAAGATAAGGTCATCTCCAAGGGAGGAAATCTTTGCAGAACAGCTACATCCTCAATATTCTGGTAGCAGGTGCTCCTATTCTGTTGACCATGGAGGACCTAGGAAGGCCCCTTTGAATATTATGTGGTAGCTATAACTGCAAGGAATAATCCAGGCAATGACTCGGAGTCCATTTATTTATCTTTAATTTATTATTATTTTATTAATTGGACTTTTATGCCACCCCTCTTGGAGAATCGGGGCGGCTCACAACATATAATAAAACAATGTATAGCATCCTAAATCCAATTAATTAAATATAAAATCTGAAAAAACCCCAAACCTTAAAAAACAATCATTCCAGGACAATGATTCCAGAGGGCCAGGGCCCCCACAGAGAAGGCTCTTCCCCTAGGTCCCACCAAACGACATTGTCTGGTTGATGGGACCCGGAGAGGGCCGACTATGTGGGACCTGATCAGTCGCGGCAGAAGACAGTCCCAGAGTTATTCCGGCCTGATGCCATGTAGGGCTTTATAGGTCAGAAACATACGTAGGAATACCCCTTGAAAAATGGCCTTCAAGCTGTTATTCCTTCATGTGATGCTACTGTGTCTTTTTCACATGGCCCCCACGTATCCCCAAATTCATGAAACGTAACTAGACCAACCGACAGGTTTCTAGATTTTCTTGTCCACCCCAATGGAAAAACCTTACCTTGATGATGCCAACCAATGTTGTTTTCATCATCAGGATTCCTTCTGTGAAAATGGAGATGGCGTGTGTAAGCTTAGCAACCTTTGAGAAAGAAAGGATGGGTTGGTCATTAGAAGGAACCTCCAGAGCACTGGGCAGGTGGAAAGAACATCATTAATTAATAAATATTAATTAATTCGACCTCTATGTCGCCCAATCCCAATCGGACCCATTGATAAAGAAGCTGTTTTCTTCTTTTACCACGTGGAATTTTTTCTTCTTATCCCAAAGGCAACTGGACTTTCTGGTTTTTCTTTGAAGATGTTTCGCTTCTCATCCAAGAAAGTTCTTCAACTCTTTTTTAGAGCTGAAGAAGCACCTTGGATGAGAAGCGGAACATCTTCAAGGAAAAAAGAAAGTGCAGTATGTTAAGTGTTAAGGAGTGTGCAGAGTAACCCTTGAGTTAGCAAGGATGTACAGAGCAAAAGTGGAGGTGGCAGATACCCAGCTGATAGCCCAAAGATACAAGTAGTAATTCTGATAACCAGATACATTAAGTGTATAAATATTATTTACTTTGGCAAATAGCTTAGTCAAGAACAACCCTAGTCATACACAATTATATCAGTCAGTACTCTCAATACATATACAATACTGTATAAGCCTTACGTACAAAATACATTAAACCATCATTTGAACACACAGTTCTACAATATGGTCACACAGACAAATCTAGGAGAGAGAAAGAGAGAGAGAGAGGGAGGGAGAGAGAGAGAGGGAGGGAGTGAGGGAGAGAGAGAGAGGGAGGGAGAGAGAGAGGGAAGGAGGGAGAGAGAGGGAGGGAGGCGGAGGGAGGGAGAGAGGAAGGGAGAGAGGGAGGGAGAGAGATGGAGGGAGGGGGAGAGGGAGGGGGAGAGAGAGGGAGGGAGGGAGGGAGGGGGAGAGAGAGAGAGAGAGAGGGAGGGAGCGCTTCTGGCTCCCTCTTATGGTTAACTGCAACACTAACTCTTAAAGCTATAGTGCTATAATTCACTTAAACATACATTGATAGTTTGTTTATATATTGCCAAACTCAACCAGTTATGTACATAGTACTAACACAGTTGCCTTTAGAAAAAGCACTTTTGGGACAACTATGACCTGGATGTCTTAAGGAATCTCTATAGACATTTTTTCTCCTTGGTTTCTTGTTTTAAATAACATAATAATAATAATAATAATAATAATAATAATAATAATAATAATAATTTATTAGATTTGTATGCTGCCCCTCTCCAAAGACTGCCCAGCTGTCACTTCCTTAGGATAAGAGGGGTAGAAAGAAACTTTCACTTTTCCTGATAAATATTCATTCCTTATTACAGATGATTTACTACTATGATATACTATTGTTGTTGTTGTTATTATTATTATTATATGCTTCAAGTCATCTCCCTGCAGCTTCTATTCTGGAGTCTTGGAACATATTTTTACAATCCGACCAATCAGGCATTTGCAGTGGGGGTGTCCCTCTGACCTTCCTGCCAATCAGCTTCAAGCTCTGTTGGGAGAATTGGCACTAGACTTATGGTTGGGGGGTCACCACAACATGAGGAACTTTATTAAGCATTTCACGGCATTAGAAAGGTTGAGAACCACTGATTTACAGCTTCAGCTGAAATGAGAAAGTCCCAGATCTCCACCCTTCCTGGAAAGCTTACCTGCCTCTTAAAAAGCTGACTATTGGATACAAAACTGAGATAGATCAATGATCTATTCTGAATATCAGAGCTTATTCATGCACATAGCTCTCATAAAAGCATCAATCCTCATTCTCTCTTTGATTTGCAGGAAAACATTCATTTGAATCTATAAAATGTCATCTGGTCTGGATAGTATCAATAAAGGAGAATATTTGTAGCTCAGGGTTCAAATGAGGGTGTCCTTGGTGTTCTCTGAGCTTGATTCAGAGGATACCAAGGATCTTTCATGGTCTGGGGTAGGCAAAGTTGGCTCTTCTATGACTTGTGGACTCCAGTTCCCAGAATTCCTAAGCCAGTCATGCTAGCTCAGGAATTCTGGGAGTTGAAGTCCACATGTCATAGAAGAGCCAACTTTGCCTACCCCAGGTCTGGGTGGTTTAATAAAACCTTAGGAAAAAACAATAGGAATTGGCTATGTCCATCCAAATCCTACCACTTGAAGGCATCTGGCTGGCTTTGGTGACAAACAAATCTGAGCGTGAGTCTGTAAAATTCACAACCAATTCCAGAAGTTGCACCTAATCCCTCTAACCCTGTGAACTTTGATGCACCTCGTAGCGTGGTCCAAGTTGAGCATAATCTCGCAGCTTGTCCTTGTCCAAGCGAGTTGGCACCTCAATGATGTCATGAGTCTGCAGTTTTATAATCTTCAGGAGAGAAGTGAACATGCTTTCCGGAATGATCTGTAAAACCTTTTCTCAGAAAAGCAACATAAAACAAATGCAAAAACATTGATTAGTGAAACAGTAGTTCCTTTAAGCAGTGGTTCTCAACCTGGGGGTCGGGACCTCTTTGGGGGTGGAATGACCATTCCACAGGGGTTGCTATTAGCATGGGAAAAGACACATTTCCCATGGTGTTAGGAACTAAAGTTTTTATCATGGTGCCTTGGAACATATTTTTACAAACTGACCAATCAGGCGTTTACAGTGGGGGTGTCCCTCTGACTTTTCTGCCAATCAGCTTAAAGCTCTGTTGGGAGAACTGGTGCTAGACTTATGGTTGGGGGTCACCACAACATGAGGAACTGTATTAAGGGGTCATTAGAAAGGTTGAGAACCACTGCTTTAAGGGGTGTGACAATTCTCTAGTTTTTAGCATAACAGTGAAGCATCTCACTGAAGTTGCATGGAGAGAGATGTGAATTAGCAAAAGTTATATTTTGTTACCTGCCGATAAAGCCTTTCTTCATATTTTTTTTTTTGGGGGGGGGGGTAATCATAAATGTTCAGTGCCATTGTAATTTAAAACAGTCGCTGAACAAACCGTCATTAAGTGAGGACTACTTGTACACCAAACTGTCTTTCTAGTAACCACAAAGATAGGTGTGATCTATCCCAACAGGATATATAATAAACTGTTCAATATTGTTTAGAATTTGGTGTGTGTGTTTACTACCTTCCCTTTCTTTTTTAGATTTCCCTTAGAAACATAGAAACATAGAAGACTGATGGCAGAAAAAGACCTCATGGTCCATCTAGTCTGCCCTTATACTATTTCCTGTTTTATCTTACAATGGATATATGTTTATCCCAGGCATGTTTAGTAAAATAATATTTTCTCAAATCAACACCTCTAACAGCCGAGTCACCCACAAGAAAACGTGTCCTCTTTTTATTTCTACTAACTGCACTTGATGGTTTGGTGACACTATGCACAACTACTCTTTACCCAAATTGGCAGCTTTAAGACTCGTGGACTTCAACTCCCCAAAATGAGGAAAATAGAAGGGAAGAATATTACATATATTCACTGCCTTTATAATTTACAAAGGTTAAGAGTGGCTGTGGATTTTGCCTCCCAAGGACAATTCCATCTGTCCGTCCATCACCCTGGGGGGGGGGAATTATTGACCCCCTCGGAGAGGGTCCGCAACTTGGGCGTCCTCCTCGATCCACAGCTCACATTAGAGAACCATCTTTCATCTGTGGCGAGGGGGGCGTTTGCCCAGGTTCGCCTGGTACACCAGTTGCGGCCCTATCTGGACTGGGACTCACTGCTCACAATCACTCATGCCCTCATCACCTCGAGGTTCGACTACTGTAATGCTCTCTACATGGGGCTACCTTTGAAAAGTGTTCGGAAACTTCAGATCGTGCAGAATGCAGCTGCGAGAGCAGTCATGGGCTTACCTATGTATGCCCATGTTTCACCAACACTCCGCAGTCTGCATTGGTTGCCGATCAATTTCCGGTCACAATTCAAAGTGTTGGTTACGACCTTTAAAGCCCTTCATGGCACTGGACCAGAATATCTCCGAGACCGCCTTCTGCCGCACGAATCCCAGCGACCGATTAGGTCCCACAGAGTGGGCCTTCTCTGGGTTCCGTCAACTAAACAATGTCGGTTGGTGGGCCCCAGGGGAAGAGCCTTCTCTGTGGCAGCCCCGACTCTCTGGAACCAACTCCCCCCAGAGATTAGAACTGCCCCTACCCTCCTTGCCTTTCGTAAACTCCTTAAAACCCACCTTTGTCGTCAGGCATGGGGGAACTGAGACATCTCCCCTGGGCATATACAATTTATGCATGGTATGTTTGTGTGTATGTTTGCTTAGTAAATGGGGTTTTAAAAATATTTTAAACTATAATTTAGATTTGTCATGAATTGTTGCATTCTGTTGTGAGCCACCCCGAGTCTGCGGAGAGGGGCGGCATACAAATCTAAATAATAAATAAATAAAATAAAAATAAAATAAAACCCATAGGTCTTCAAACTTGGCAGTTTCAACTCCCAGAATTCTCTAGCCAGCATATCCCCCCAAAGTGACCCTGGCTCACCTTTCTCACATAGGACACCAGCTCTCCAGAATAATACTGTGATACACTGAGAAGATCAGGACTGTTTGCTTGGTTGATGCGAAGAAGCGGCATGTCAAGAGCTGAAGCCAGCTGGAAATAAGTGAGACAGAGATATAATGGAACTGGAAAAGGTACAAAAAAGGGCAACAAGAATGATCAAGGAAATGGAGCTCCTCCCTTATGAAACCAGATTGCAATGCCTTGGTCTTTTCAGCCTTGAAAGACGGCGTTTAAGGGGTGACTTGATTGAAGTGTATAAAATCATGCATGGTGTAGGAAAGGTGGATAGAGAAAAATATTTTCTCTATCCCACAATACTAGGACAAGGGGGCACTTCCTAAAGCTCATAGGTAAGAAAGTGAGGACAAATAAAGGGAAATGTTTCTTCACCCAGAGGGTCCTTGGTTTATGGAATTCACTTCCAGAAGAGGTCGTGACAGCTGTCAGCCTTGATAGCTTCAAGGCAGGATTAGACAGATTCATGGATGCCAAGTGTATCGGTGGTTATTGAAACGGAAGTCCATGTTCGGCCTCTATGTTGGGTGAGGCAGGCAGGATTCCCTTGAGTACCATTTGTTGGGGGTCAAGGGAAAGGGAGGGTTTTGCCTTCTCTTTCTACTCAAGGTCCCAATGTACAACTGGTGGGCCACTGTGTGACACAGAATGCTGGACTCAATGGGCTTTGGCCTGATTCAGCGTGGCTCTTCTTATGTTCTTATGTAGATATGTCAGTAAGGTTCCCAGATATAAATAAGGTATAAGATAATGTTTTTTCTTGCTAGTGGCTTTAGTGCAATGAGTGAATCTAGGCACTGTGCCTTATAAATCATGGTTTGTGGCTTAATCTACTATATAAACTCAGCCAATTGAAGCTTATTTAACAAAACATGGGTAAGCAAGGTTTGTTTTTGCTGTGTAAACTGAGCCTCACACACTTCCATGCACAAGAGTGAAAATAATGACGATGTAAGTGGAAAGTATCTTGAATCACGTAGATGCTTGGTTATTTTTCAAAGCCTAATTCCATTCTGGAAATATGCGCAAATAAAATGGATTAGTTCTTTATGGTCTTGGAAACCCAATCTGTAAACTTGAGAGAAAGGATTTGAAGAGGGGAGAAAATTTTATTTATCTTATTTTATTTATTTGTTAGATTTATAGGTCACCTTTCTCCTTGCGGACTCAGGACGGCTTATAAGAATAAGATATAACAAAGATAAAATAATGCAGCAATGAAAAATTAAGAAAAATAAAAAAACCTGTATAAAACCAATCAAACCAACCCTCCAAAATGATTCCCAACCTGACCTCCCAAAACTTCACACTGGAGCTGTTGTACTGTTAGATTAACCAATCTAACAGGAGAGGGGCGGCATACAAATCTAATAAATTATTGTTGTTGTTGTTATGATAATGGTGATGATGATGATGTCAGTACAACACAGCAAACGAGATCACTATGCTGGATTTCGTATTTCATCACCAGTCGGGCGCTTCCCAAGCACCTAGGACTGCGTGATGTAGCGGCGAATTATGTGTGCCAATCCCAGTAAAGCGGCCTTTTGCAATTGACAGATGGAGATTTTGTCAATTCCGATGGTTTTCAAATGTCCGCTGAGATCCTTTGGTACTGCGCCCAGCATGCCAAGTACCACTGAGACCACTTTCACTGGCTTAGGCCAGAGTCGTTGCAGCTTGATTTTTAGATCTTCATATTTCACTAATTTCTCTAGCTGCTTCTCCTCAATTCTGCTGTCTCCTGGGATTGCGATGTCGATGATCCATACTTTCTTTTTCTCCACGATCACAATGTCTGGTGTGTTATGCTTCAGAATTCGGTCAGTCTGAAGTCGGAAGTCCCACAGTAGTTTTGTGGGACTTCCGACTTCAGTTTTGTGCGGAAGTCCCACAATAATAATAATAATAATAATTATTATTATTATTAACTCACCTTTAAAAAGGTGGCCCGGAGTTTGGTTACCATAGATGGGCTGACTCTTATACTTTCCTGCATGATAGAGGTGAAACTGGGGAGGGAAGGAGAAATAAAGTCATGATCAGTGAAACCAAGATTCCAGGACACAGGTGTGAGAAAATATTTTTGTGGCCCTTTGAAAATTGCCAAAAACGAGTGGTGTGATTTTCTGCTCCACTTAGAAAGATGCACCACAAAAATTAGTGTAAGGACTAAAACAGATTTAACATGCTTTGTATGTATGTATGGTATGTTTGTACGTATGTCTGCTTAATAATGGGTTTTTAAAAATATTTTAAATTGTAAATTATTAGATTTGTTATGAACTGTTTTATTCTGTTGTGAGCCGCCCCGAGTCTACGGAGAGGGGCGGCATACAAATCTAATAAGTAAGTAAGTAAGTAAGTAAGTAAGTAAGTAAGTAAGTAAGTAAGTAAGTAAGTAAGTAAATGCTTAAGACAACATGATTAATGGCAATTGGTTGATATTTATAATGGTTGCAGTGTCCAGGGGTCACATGATCACTTTTTGTGACCTTCTGACGAGCAAAGTAGATAGAACCGGGGTGGCGAAGATTAGAGTGAAGCACTGCAGGCTACTTCAGCTAACTGCTAGCTGTAGTCCAGCAGTTCAAATCTCACCACCGGCTCAAGGTTGACTTATCCTTCCATCCTTCCGAGGTGGTGTCAGGCCTTTCCTAGAATACAGCTCACCTGTATGGGGCCCACATTGCATATCTGACATCAAATACAATTGAGAGAGTCCAGAAATATTTCACAAGAAGAGTCCTTCACTCCTCCTCCCAAAACAAAATACCTTACTCCGCCAAACTTGAAATTCTCTGATTAGACAACTTACAACTCTGATGTCTCCATTCCGACTTAAATATGGTTCATAAAATCATATACCAAAATGTCCTACCTGTTAGCGACTTCTTCACCTTCAACCGCAACAACACACGAGCACATAATAGATTTAAACTAAATGTCAGGTGATTAGGAAAATGCTAGACTGCGCTAAATTAAGCAAATTAACTTATGAATTACAGAATAAACAAAATAAGAACTACTACAAAGTGTGGGAGAAACTGTACAATTGGATAGAAAAAATAAGAAGAAAGGGAATTAGTATTAAAGGAAAAACTAAGTAATAAAAACAGAGTCGTAAAACACTCATTAATAAGTAAATTATCATGTATGTATAAATGTTTTATGTTGTTTGTATGTTTGTTGGAAAAAAATAAAAACAAATGGGAAAAAAAATAAACTAAATGTCAACCGCTCCAAACTAGAATGCAAAAAATATGACTGCAGCAACAAAATGCTCTACCTTTCCACTCCTAACCCCAAAATCTTCAACATTAGATCATCTACAATTGACCTCTCCCCCTTTCTAAGAGGTCTGTAAGGGGCGTGCATAAGCGCACCATTGTGCCTACCATCCCTGTCCTACGGTCTTTTTTTATCATTACTTTTTATCATTACTTTTCTAATGTTATGCTTATACAAATTACCATCCTATAATTGTTTGACAAATATGTAAATAAATAAATAAGATTGTTGGGGGCAATATCCTGATTCTGTAAACCAGTGTTTTTCAACCAGTGTGACGTGGCACACTAGTGTGCCGCGAGACATGGTCAGGTGTGCCGCGAAGCTCAGAGAGAGAAAGAAAACAAGAGAGGGAAAAGAGAGAGAGAGAAAGAAAGAGAAAGAGAGAGAGAAAGCAAGCAAGAGAAAGAGAAAGAAAGAGAGAGAGAGAAAGAAAGCAAGAGAGAGAGAAAGAGAACAAGAGAGAAAGAAAGCAAGAGAGAGAGAGAGAGAAAGAGGGAGGGAAGGTGGGAGAGAGAAAGACATAGAGGGAGGTTAGGGAGGGAGAGAGAAAGAGAGCAAAAAAGAGGAAAGAAGGAAGAGAGAAAGAAAGAGGGATGGAGAGAGAGAGAAAAAAAGAGGAAGGGAGAGAAAGAGGGAGGGAGAGAGAAATAGAGTGAAAGGGAGGAAGAGAGAGATATTTTTTGTCCAAACTTTTTTTAGCCGCCCCCGCCCGCCCCCCACACACACACTCAATGTGCCCCATGGTTTTGTAAATGTAAAAATGTGCCGCGGCTCAAAAAAGGTTGAAAATCACTGCTGTAAACCACTTAGAAAGAGTTGTAAAACCACTATGAAGCGGTATATAAGTCTAAATGCTATTACTATTGCTAAAGTGGATGGGGAAACCAGATTCACTTGAAAGTCGTATTTAATAGCTTAATTGCTGCGATATTCACTTAAACAATGGTGGCAGGAAAGGTCGTAAAATTGGACATAACTCACTCCACAAATGTCTCACTGAGTAACATAAATTTTGGGCTCAACTGGGTTCATATGTCGAGGACTGGCTGTAATCAGTTCTGACAAGAAGAATTCAGAATGAACTGTTTTATGTATGTATGTATGTATGTATGTATGTATGTATGTATGTATGTATGTATTTATTTATTTATTTATTTATTTATTTATTACATTTGTATGCCGCCCCTCTCCGCAGACTCGGGGCGGCTAACAACAGTAAAAAGACAATATAAACAAATCTAATATTAAAAGTAATTTAAAAAACCCCAATTTAAAGAACCAATCATACATACAGACATACCATGCCTGTATGTATGATTTGTATGCCGCCCCGAGTTTTCGGAGAGGGGCGGCATACAAATCCAAATAATAAATAATAATAAATAAATAAATTTTATAAGCCTAGGGGGAAGGGAATATCTCAATTCCCCCATGCCTGACGACAGAGGTGGGTTTATATATATCAACATTATATTATGAATAGTTTCTTTTTATTAAAGATATATATAATTTTTTATTAGCTATGTGACAAAATATTAAAATTTAGATAAAAGAGATTTTATTATTGTTTGCATTGAGGTAATGTAAATTTTTATACTAAGATGGAAAGGAAGAATTTTTATTTAGATTTTTAAGAATTGACAACGTAATAGAAATTTTTAGATGAGGACTGATAAGAGCCTCCATTGAGTGAGTAATAACAAAAGAAAAGTTTATATATGATTGATTTTAAGCATTGTTGTTGTATTTATAACTATATACAGTGGTACCTTGGTTCTCGAACGCCTTGGTTGTCGTACATTTCGGATACCGAACAAAATTTTCGGCAAAATTTTGCTTCGGTATCTGAACAAAAATTCGGATACCGAACAGCCACAGAAAATTTTGTTTATTATCCGAAATGCTACAAGATTTGAGGGGACGGGGTGAGATGGAATGGGAGTCGGAATCCGACACGCCCATCCTGGCCGCCCACTTAACAGCCTCCCAGTCTCTAGTCTAAGCGCTCCAAGCTGTAGGAAGGGTGGGGGCGGCTGTAATACCAGCAGCTTCGGGGGGCTCCTTTCCTCAATGGTTCATCTTGTTACCTGTAGGCAGCTGCACCAACTTTCTCTTTCCTGGCGGCAGCGACGATGGTGGCGGCGGCTTTCCATCGAGCAGCAGCAGCACCAGGAACGTCACATGAGGAAGGGAAGCCGCTGATGTTCCCGGAGCTGCTCGATGGAAAGCCGCCGTCGCCGCCGCCGGGAAGGAGAAAGTTGGTGCAGCTGCCTACAGGTAACAAGACGAACCACTGAGGAAAGGAGCCCCCCCGAAACTGCCGGTATTGCAGCCGCCCCCACCCTTCCTACAGCTTGGAGTACTTAGACTATAGAGCTCCTCAGATCTTTATCCCATAGGAAATAAAGGAAATAGGGGCTGGGAACCAATTAAATCCATTTCCATTATTTCCTATGGGATAAATTAATTTGGTACTCGACCAAATCGGTTCTCGACCACACTTCCGGAACGAATTGTGGTCAAGAACCGAGGTACCACTGTATTGTTTTATGGTGGAGAAAATAAAAATGTTATACCGTAAAAAAGAAGAATTCAGAATGCCTCTGTACTGTCATACCTGTCGATGAGCTGCCAAGCGTAGGAAAGGTCCCCTACGATCTGCATGGTGATTAAAACCTCTTCTTTAATGTTGATGGTCCGGATCATTTGATGGAGAAACTTACGAGAGTCTGCGAGAAACTGGCAAACATGAAGGTTGGACTCCAGCTGGTGAAATTCCTGGACCTGCACGAAGCATTTGAATGCAATTCATTCCCTGGCAAGGTTTTCAATCGTATTGTTCCACCAAGAAAATATTTATAGGCGAGGAACTCCCTACTCACCTCTTCCAGCGCTTGGATCAACTGCACCGTTTTCCTGCCTGCTGCAGTGGAGTCGTTATAATTCAGAGACATGATTTGCTTGGAGATTTCTCTAAACCAGGCTTGCAGATTTTCTTTTTTAAAAAAAAAAATATATATTTTTATTATTTTCAAAAAGGACAAACAAAGACATACAACATTAAATATTTAAGGAGCTGCCATTGCTCCGCTTGTCGTAGAAGTCTAACTAATACAGAATATAAAAAACCCTAACTGTTACCAGATCTATGCAGAAATACCACACATGTGAATTACATTCTTATTGAATTTAATTCTATATTTTTAATATTAAACTTATTAATTGAATTTCTTTATATTTTTAAATGTTACATACATACATACATACATACATATATATAAAGAGATAAATAAAATATTAGTAATACAGAAAAAGAGAAGGTAAACACTTCTAAGTTAGTTATAATATAAACTATTTAATTCTATCTTATAATTCTTCAAATAATCATTTATTCTTATATATTTAATTTTTAATTCTATTTTTAAAATTCCACCAATCATATACTTTGTCCCATATTTTATAAAATTCTGTTTCAGTTTGATTATTCAGACGTTTAGTCATCATGTCTAGTTCTGCACATTCTTTTTGCAGATTTTCTGTTCAGGCAGGCAAAGGAATAAAAGGGATCACTTTAGGGTGGCAGGTATGACTCTCAATGCCCCTGAAATTCTCCTATACTCTCAGTCTACAAATATTGCATTTCCAAATATTGACTAAAAAAGCAAAAAATAGAATGATTGTTTTCTTTCATTTGCAAACATTATTATTATTATTATTATTATTATTATTATTATTATTATTAATTAGATTTGTATGCCGCCCCTCTCTGCAGACTCGGGGCGGCTCACAGCAATAAGAACAATACAGTGTTCCCTCGATTTTCGCGGGGGATGCGTTCCAAGACCGCCCGCGAAAGTCGAATTTCCGCGAAGTAGAGATGCGGAAGTAAATACTCTTCATGCTAAAAGGTTTTGTGTTTCAGCTTACCATTTTTCTCCACTCTGGTTAGTGGCTTCACTCCTGAAAAGACATCCGCCAGTTCAGCCATCCGTTCGGATCCTTCTGTTTTATAGCTCTCCCACTTGGTTTGCTTTTCTGACAACATTTGTTTGAACATCTAGTGGAAACACAGACGTTTCTTAGATTTAGAAACATAGAAACATAGAAGTTTGACGGCAGAAAAAGACCTCATGGTCCATCTAGTCTGCCCTTATACTATTTTCTGTATTTTATCTTAGGATGGATATATGTTTATCCCAGGCATGTTTAAATTCAGTTACTGTGGATTTATCTACCACGTCTGCTGGAAGTTTGTTCCAAGGATCTACTACTCTTTCAGTAAAATAATATTTTCTCATGTTGCTTTTGATCTTTCCCCCAACTAACTTCAGATTGTGTCCCCTTGTTCTTGTGTTCACTTTCCTATTAAAACACTTCCCTCCTGGACCTTATTTAACCCTTTAACATATTTAAATGTTTCGATCATGTCCCCCCTTTTCCTTCTGTCCTCCAGACTATACAGATTGAGTTCATTAAATCTTTCCTGATACGTTTTATGCTGAAGACCTTCCACCATTCTTGTAGCTCGTCTTTGGACCCGTTCAATTTTGTCAATATCTTTTTGTAGGTGAGGTCTCCAGAACTGAACACAGTATTCCAAATGTGGTCTCACCAGCACTCTATATAGCGGGATCATAATCTCCCTCTTCCTGCTTGTTATACCTCTAGCTATGCAGCCAAGCATCCTATTTGTTTTCCTACCGCCCGACCACACTGCTCACCCATTTTGAGACTGTCTGAAATCACTACCCCTAAATCCTTTTCTTCTGAAGTTTTTGCTAACACAGAACTGCCAATACAATACTCAGATTGAGGATTCCTTTTCCCCAAGTGCATTATTTTACATTTGGAAACATTAAACTGCAGTTTCCATTGCTTTGACCATTTATCTAGTAAAGCTAAATCATTTACCATATTACAGACGCCTTATTTTATGAATTTTTCCTTCAAGGGTTTTAAAGAAAACAAAAGAACTTACGAAGCTGTTTCTCTGGGTTCTCGCAGTGATACATCGATGACCCAAGAGAACAATTGGCCTGATACTCTAAATCAGTGGTTCCCAACCTTTTTTTTTGGCCATGCCCCACCTAAGGATATCTAAAATCCTGATGCCCCCTCCGTGATATATATAATTCTTACTATTTAAAAGGTGAACTCCTAACTCACACAGAGGAATCCTAAAAGGCCATTAACTTGGTTTAAAAAAGGTTCCAATTGGTCCCATTAAAAATCAACATGTTGGGAACCAGGGCTCTAAATAAATAGCTAAATCGCATAAAATCTGAATTTTCAAGTGTTATTATTTTGGAACGACCCACAGCTTCTTATGCACTGTGCCACACTCCATCCCATCTCATAAATGAGCCCCCAGATATAATTATTACCTCTTTCAAAATGAATTCAAACTGGGCTGTATCCAGGAGGAGTTGGAAAAGGATCTTGGGGTTGAATCTGGAGTCAGTGAGAACTTGGTCTTTTATCTGGCGTAAGCGCTTGTTGTTTGGATCATAAGCTGGGGAGGGAAGGAAATAAAGGCCGTGTTTTATTTTACTATTTTTAAACAGAGGTAGCAAATTATTTTAAATCATTATTGTAAGTGAATTTGTCCCAAGGGTACTTTTTTCAACAGGCAAATGGACTTTCTGTTGTTGTTTTTTTGAAGATGTTTCGCTTCTCAGCCAAGAACTTTCTTCAGCTTGGACCGGATGGTGGGAAACCGTTTCCCCCCATTTCTCATCATTCAGTCAGAGCTGAAGAAGCTTCTTGGATGAGAAGCAAAACATCTTCAAAATAAACCCAACACAAAACCCAGTCACCTCTTGAATAAAGCACCTTTGCAACAACCAGGACCTGGATGACTGAGAATCTCCATAGATATCATCATCATCATCATCATCATCATCATTATTATTAATTAGATTTCTATGCCGCCCCTCTCTGTAGACTCGGGGCGGCTCACAACAATAATAACACAATATATAACAAATCTAATAATTAAAAGTCACTAAAAACCCCTTATTAAAAAGAAAACATACACACAAATATACCATACATAAACTGTATAGGCCCGGGCGAGATGTCTCAGTTCCCCTAGGCCTGGCGGCAGAGGTGGGTTTTAAGAAGTTTACGAAAGACAAGGAGGGTGGGGGCAATTCTAATCTCCGGGGGGAGCTGGTTCCAGAGGGTCGGGGCCGCCACAGAGAAGGCTCTTCCCCTGGGTCCCGCCAGACGACATTGTTTAGTCGATGGGACCCAGAGAAGGCCAACTCTGTGGGACCTAACCAGTCGCTGGGATTCGTGCGGCAGAAGGCGGTCTCGGAGATATTCTGGCCCGATGCCATGAAGGGCTTTAGGTTTAAGTGAATTTGCATTAAGTTCATTCAATAGCTGGAAGAAGTAAAGGGTATAACGGGCCAGAACACACAGTTGGGGTTGATTGGTTAGAGTGCGGGCTCCAGCACGAGGTAATCTACATTATGATTGGTTGCTGGGTGTAAAGGGGGAGTTTCCCCCTTTTTCCAACCTGTTTCTTTTGTTTGCTCTGAATGCTTTTTTGTGATTTACCTGACAAATTACCTCATGGTGTAGTGCAGGCAAGGGTTTCCTGTTTTCGCTTCTACCGGTGTGGTTGCGTGCGCAGCTCTGTGTGACTGGCGGGTGCGCGCCCGCGTGAGATTTGGCTTCTGCTCATGCTCGGAAGCCAAATATTGCGTGAGGATACTTGCCTGCGTGAGATTTCAGCGATTTTCATGCTTATTTTCCTCATACAATATTTGGCTTCCTGCGCATGCCAAATCTCCCGTGGGCGCACGCACCCACCTGCCAGTCAAGCAGAACTGTGCGTGCAGCTCCATTTTCCTTACCGGAACGACATCCCCCACCGTCTCCCCAGGAACCCAATAATGATGTAATGGTGTGCCTATCTTGCCTGTTCTAAATGTTAAATATATTTATTATTATTTATTATTATTAGAAACATAGAAACATAGAAGTCTGACGGCAGAAAAAGGCCTCATGGTCCATCTAGTCAGCCCTTATACTATTTTCTGTATTTTATCTTAGGATGGATATATGTTTATCCCAGGCATGTTTAAATTCAGTTACTGTGGATTTATCTACCATGTCTGCTGGAAGTTTGTTCCAAGGATCTACTACTCTTTCAGAAAAATAATATTTTCTCAGGTTGCTTTTGATCTTTCCCCCAAATAACTTCAGATTGTGTCCCCTTGTTCTTGTGTTCACTTTCCTATTAAAAACACTTCCCTCCTGGACCTTATTTAACTCTTTAATATATTTAAATGTTTCGATCATGTCCCCCCTTTTCCTTCTGTCCTCCAGACTATACAGATTGAGTTCATTAAGTCTTTCCTGATACGTTTTATGCTTAAGACCTTCCACCATTCTTGTAGCCCGTCTTTGGACCCGTTCAATTTTGTCAATATCTTTTTGTAGGTGAGGTCTCCAGAACTGAACACAGTATTCCAAATGTGGTCTCACCAGCACTCTATATAGCGGGATCATAATCTCCCTCTTCCTGCTTGTTATACCTCTAGCTATGCAGCCAAGCATCCTACTTGCTTTCCCTACTGCCTGACTGCACTGTTCACCCATTTTGAGACTGTCAGAAATCACTACCCCTAAATCCTTTTCCTTTGAAGTATTTGCTAACACAGAACTGCCAATACAATACTCAGATTGAGGATTCCTTTTTCCCAAGTGCATTATTTTACATTTGGAAACATTAAACTGCAGTTTCCATTTCTTTGACCATTTATCTAGTAAAGCCAAATCATTTACCATATTACAGATGCCTCCTGGAATATCAACCCTATTGCACACTTTAGAGTCATCGGCAAATAGGCAAACCTTCCCTACCAAACCTTCGCCTATGTCACTCACAAACATATTAAAAAGAATAGAACCCAGAACAGACCGTTGTGGCACACCGCTTGTAACCTGACTCTGCTCAGAATACTTGCCATTAACAATAACTCTCTGATGTCTACGCTTCAGCCAGCTGCAAATCCAATGAACTATCCAGGGATAGTTCAATAGTCCAATCTTCACTAATTTATCTATCAGCTCTTTATGTGGAACAGTATCAAAGGCTTTGCTGAAGTCCAGATAGGCAATATCCACATGATTTGCCTTCAGTAAAGCCATGCTGATTTGGGTCCAATAAGTTATTGGTTTTTAGGTGCTGATTTATCCTCTTTTTGAGTAGAGTCTCCATCGTTTTAACTACAACTGATGTCAAGCTAACTGGCCTGTAGTTACCAGCTTCTTCTCTACTGCCCTTCTTGTGAATAGGCACAACACTGGCCATTCTCCAACCCTCAGGAACTTCTCCTGTTAACAAGGATTGGTTAAACAAATCAGTCAGGGGGGTAGCAATGACAGATCTGAGTTCTTTAAGAACTCTGGGGTGGATGCCATCTGGACCCATTGCCTTATTTATCTTTAATCGTTCAAGTTCTTCTAAGACATCGGCTTCTAAGATCACTGAAGCTGAATCCGTACAGCTGGATTTATTTATTAGATTTGTATGCCGCCCCGCTCTGTAGACTCGGGCGGCATACATTACTGTATATTTAATATTAATATTAAATATACAGTAATCCCTCACTACTTCACGGTTCATCTTTTGCGGATTCGCTACTTCACGGGTTTTCAAAGGGGACTTAAATCCATTAAATCCATTGAAAATTTTAAATCCATTAAAAATTCATAAAATTCTTCTACTGTACTCTATTAAAGAAACTGGTTAAGATATCACATGTAGGTCCAGCTGAGAAACATTATAGAATGACTGTTTAATGCAAAGGGTGGGTTTTAAAAGTCCAAATACTAGTTAAATACATGAAAAAAATCTTTCCTCTACTTCACAGAAATTCGTTTTTCACGGGTGATGTTCGAACGCATCCCCGCGAAAAACGAGGGATCACTGTATTTATTTATACAAAATTACAAGTTTGACTGGCTCCATTCTTACACCAGCTGCCCAATTCCCTGATATCTCGAAACCGGCATTATATTTTTCAGCATCATATTTTCCCTTGAAAAATTCCAAACGGGGCCTGAAGACCATGGCCTCCTTTGTTGGGTTTTCTAACCCAGTGTTTCCCAACCTTGGCAACTTGAAGATATTTGGACTACGACTCCCAGAATTCCCCAGCCAGCGAATACTGGGAGTTGAAGTCCAAATATCTTCAAGTTGCCAAGGTTGGGAAACACTGTTCTAACCTACATGGATCCTGAGTATGGGGACTGCACATGAACTGCAGATGGTCCTCCACTTACTGCCACCATTGGGCCCAGAATTGAGGGGAGTTTGAGAAGGGCATGAAAAGTGTTGGTTATGACCTATAAAGCCCTTCATGGCATCGGACCAGAATATCTCCGAGACCGCCTTCTGCCGCACGAATCCTAGCGACCGGTTAGGTCCCACAGAGTGGGCCTTCTCCGGGTCCCGTCAACTAAACAATGTCGGTTGGCAGGCCCCAGGGGAAGAGCCTTCTCTGTGGTGGCCCCGACTCTCTGGAACCAGCTCCCCCCAGAGATTAGAATTGCCCCGACCCTCCTCGCCTTTCGCAAACTCCTTAAAACCCATCTTTGTCGTCAGGCATGGGGGAACTGAGAGTCTACGGAAAGGGGCGGCATATAAATCTAAAAAATAAATGAATGAGTGAATGAATGAATGAATAAATAAATAAGTAAATAAAGGGTGACTTGCAAACTCCCCTCCTCTAGATGGTCTGACCATCTGTTACCCAAGTCTGCAGTATGAAGCATCAGCCAACGGATGGCCACGTTGCAGTCCCTCAAGCAGTTCAGCAGTTTTGGGATGTTGTCAAGCACCATCTCTTCTCTTAAGCAGCCTTCTTTCAGAAATTGTTGCACTTGGGTGTGAACACGCTCATTGACGGTAGCAGCCCGGCTGGCCTTCAAAGGCAGAAATAAAAGCATTAGCATTAGCAGAGAAACAGCAAAGCTCTAGGGATGAAATGGACATTTCAGAACTCGTGGGCAAAGGCTAAACTACATCTCCCATCAACCATCATAGTTGGCTAAATTGTCTAACACACCTGGGGAGTTGTAGTTTTCAATACCCAAGGAGTAACCAGCACTAATGGGCTGCTTCCTCCATGTGGGGTGGGGTGGGGTGGGGACAATGCAGTGGGGGTGGCGCAGCAGGTAGAGTGCTGTACTGCAGGCCACTGAAGCTGACTTGTAGATCTGAAGGTCAGCGGTTCAAATCTCATCACCGGCTCAAGGTTGACTCAGCCTTCCATCCTTCCGAGGTGGGTAAAATGAGGACCCGGATTGTGGGGGCAATATGCTGGCTTTGTCAAAAAGTGCTATTGCTTACATGTTGTAAGCCGCCCTGAGTCTAAGGAGAAGGGCGGCATAAAAATCAAATAAATAAATAATAAATAATATGTTTATGCACTATTTAATGAATACTTAATAGTTTTTTTATTGTCCTTCCTTCTCTAGTACCTTAGTGTGATCCTTAATTACAGTACTTTTAAAATAGGAAATAATTAAATAGTATGCTTTTACCCATAAACGCCTTAATCATTTTAATCATGATCTAGAACTGAACTTTTATAGCAATTAAAGAAAATTGAGCTACTTGTCTAATCTGTGGGTTCAGTACAAAACTTAAAATGTTACTGTGCTCCTCAACAAATCATGCTGCCTATCATTTGTCCTTTTTGTGGCTATTCAAATAATGTGACTTAATCAACTGAAAAAGAGTCCAAGCATCTATTTGAAAATTTATCCATTAAGCCACTCCCACCCAGTCACAGGACCTTTAAGCCACTCCTGGTCACATGGTTATCAAGCCACTCCCACCTGGTCACATGGTCAGCAAGCCACTCCTACCCAGTCACATGCCCATCAAGCCACAAAATAAGCCATACCCATAGCCATAGTTCCCTCTAAGCTGAGCAGTGAGCAATCGCTCACTTAAAAATCATCATCAACTCAGAGTTTTCCAAACCTGCCCAGAAGCCGAGAGGGAAAGAGTGAGAGGGAAGGAGAGAGAGAGGAAGAGAGAGAAACAGATAGAAAAAAGAGAGGAAGGAAAAGAGAAAGAAAAAGAATGGGAGTAAGGAAGAGAGAAAGAAAATCAAAATCTAGTTTGAAACTAGTTCAACTATGTAAGTGGCATTTTGATATTGATAGAGTTGCCCTATTATGAGCTCACTGTTATAGACACACAGTACAGTATTTTATTTTGAAATTCTCTGAGGCAAAACAGGGTGGGTTTTTTATTTATTTATTTGTTTGTTTGTTTGTTTATTTATTTATTATTTCTGTGCCGCCCAGTCCCGAAGGGACTGCCGCTCAGACACTATACTTTTCTGCCCACCCCAAAAAAGAGGGAACACTGCCCATAGCGTAGCAGTAAAAAAATTTGGCAGCCCATCACTGGTAACAAGTGCATATTCCTGATATAAATGGTGCTAAACAAAACTATTAAAATCCAGAAGTTTTAAAACTTGTTACTGTTACTCCTAAATAACTTAAACAATAGCCCTTGCTTTACAAAACTTTACGAGTTTTCGGAGAGGGGCGGCATATAAATCCAATAAATGAAATGAAATGAAATGAAAATGTAAAAAAAATGCAGATGTTCAACATATTCTAATGGAATAAGTTACTTTCCAATTCATGAAGAAATCTATCATTGCCAAATTTCCTTGTCAGGATTCCATTCTTTCTCTATTCAATGTTAGTTCGAGTGAAGTTGCTTTGCAAGCTAATCAGCAATCCGTTTGTAATTGTTCTCAAAAAAGTAAAACAGGGTAAGATGTGGTTAGTGCTTAAATGGGATATATTAGTACCAGGCAATCTCAACTGTAGGTGGATTGTGCATAGAAATTTTATTTATTTATTTTATTTTATTTATTTTTATTTATTTATTTATTTATTCTTTGTCCAATATACAATACATATGAAAGAGAATAGACATTAAGTAATATATATAAAGATAGAAAGTAAGAAAGAAGAGAAGTAGAAGGGAAGGAGAGAAAATATATGATATATGAGATAAGGAAAGACAATTGGACAGGGGTCGATAGGCACATCAGTGCACTTATGTACGCCCCTTCCTGGCCTCTTAGGAACCTGGAGAGGTCAATCGTGGAGAGTCTAAGGGAGAAGTGTTGGGGGCTGGGGGCTGACACCACTGAATCTGGCAATGAATTCCACGTTTCGACAACTCGATTGTTAAAGTCATATTTTTTACAATCAAGTTTGGAGCGGTTAATATTAAGTTTGAATCTGTTGCGTGCTCTTGTGTTGTTGCTGTTGAAGCTGAAGTATTGAAGGGATTGTGTCTGCAGAACAGGAGGATTTATTGTAATTAATTTCTCTGCTTTTATTTCCACGGAAGGGAATCTTCTGTAGGATTAGCATCATTCAGATTTAGTATTTATTTGCCTGGAGAGTTGAAAAGTATCCGAGGAGAAAGAAGTGTCTAATCACCTTTTTCCTGTTGCTAAGCAAGCCACAAATTTTCCATGAAGTCACCAGTCCTTGAATTGGACTCCGAGGAGAGAGTAGCTACCTCTTGTGAATTATAAACAAGAACATTTGACGGAAGCTTGCTAATAAATATGCCACAAGGGCACAAATGGCCACAGGAGTTTCGTAAATCTACAATAGGGTGCAAAAGTGGATTCTGAAATCTCGTCCAGCTTCTTGCAATAAATTTCAGCCACAGTCAATCACACTATGGTTCTAGGCATTTATTATTCTTCCTCAAAGGTTGGCTGAGACTGACCTTCCCTCCCTCCCACTTTCCTGTTTTAAAGTCTTTCTGATGTAGTTCTATGGTTATTTTAAGATGCCCCCACTTCCCTTTTAAATTTGTTATTTATCTATCTATCTATCTATCTATCTATCTATCTATCTATCTATCTATCTATCTATCTATCTATCTATCTATTGGATTTGTATGCCGCCCCTCTCCGTAGACTCGGGGCGGCTAACAACAGTAATAAAAACAGCATATAACAATCCAATATTAAAACAGTTAAAAACCCTTATTATAAAACCAAACATACATACAGACATACCATGCATAAAATTGTAAAAGCCTAGGGGGAAAGAGTATCTCAGTTCCCCCATGCCTGGCGGCAGAGGTGGGATTTGTATGCCGCCCCGAGTCTGTGGAGAGGGGCGGCATACAAATCCAATAAATAATAAATAAGAAGAAGCAGCTTACGAAAGGCAAGGAGGGTGGGGGCAATTCTAATCTCCAGGGGGAGTTGGTTCCAGAGGGCCGGGGCCGCCACAGAGAAGGCTCTTCCCCGGGTCCCGCCAAGCGACATTGTTTAGTTGACGGGACCCGGAGAAGGCCAACTCTGTGGGACCTAACTGGTCGCTGAGATTCGTGCAGCAGAAGGCGGTCCCTGAGATATTCTGGTCCGGTGCCATGAAGGGCTTTATAGGTCATAACCAACACTTTGAATTGTGACCGGAAACTGATCGGAACCAATGCAGACTGCGGAGTGTTGGTGTAACATGGGCATATTTGGGAAAGCCCATGATTGCTCTCGCAGCTATGCCCTCCTTCCAGACAAAGCTCAACACATGTGCAAATTCAGATTGCCAAGGGTAACAAGATAGTAAAGCCTTAAGGTAAGGTAATATTTGCTGAGAAGATCACAAGTTGATGAGTTTAATGAAAACACTTAAATCAGATACCAACGTAACGTCACTTAGTGTATTTTTCGGAGTATAAGATGAATATTTTTGCCACCCAAAACAGGGTGGAAATGTTGGTGCGTCTTATACACCAAGTACAGCCATTTTGGGCCTCCAGAAACCTCACCCATGTGTCCCATTTTTGCAAAAAATTGGCCCGTTTATAGCAAAAATAGGGTGCACAGAGGGTTTGGGAAGCCTGCAGAGCACTTCTAGGGGGTGGGGGGAGGCAAAAACAAGCCCGTTTTTGCAAAAACCAGGCCGTTTTTCGCAAAAATTGGAGTGTTTTTGCCTTCTAATTGCCCCATCTAGCATGACTGGAGGAGGAATTCTGGGAGTTGAAGTCCACTAGTCTTAAAGCTGTCAAGTTTGAAGACCCCTGGGTTATGGGTGCAGGGTCTTCAAACTTGGCAAGTTTAAGACTTATGGACTTCAAATCCCACTGCTGCACTAGCATGACTGGAAGAGGAATTCTGGGAGTTGAAGTCCACAAGTCTTAAAGCTGTCAAGTTTGAAGACCCCTGGGTTATGGGTGCAGGGTCTTCAAACTTGGCAAGTTTAAGACTTATGGACTTCAAATCCCATTGCTGCACTAGCATGACTGGAGGAGGAATTCTGGGAGTTGAAGTCCACAAGTCTTAAAGCTGTCAAGTTTGAAGACCCCTGGGTTATGGGTGCAGGGTCTTCAAACTTGGCAAGTTTAAGACTTATGGACTTCAAATCCCACTGCTGCACTAGCATGACTGGAAGAGGAATTCTGGGAGTTGAAGTCCACAAGTCTTAAAGCTGTCAAGTTTGAAGACCCCTGGGTTATGGGTGCAGGGTCTTCAAACTTGGCAAGTTTAAGACTTATGGACTTCAAATCCCACTGCTGCACTAGCATGACTGGAAGAGGAATTCTGGGAGTTGAAGTCCACAAGTCTTAAAGCTGTCAAGTTTGAAGTTTGTAAAAAGTGTACATGGTTGTAAAAAGTATAAAAAGTTTTCTGCTACTGGTATTTTATTAAATAATATATTACTACACCATTTGGTTCAGAATACAGTGGTCCCTCGATTTTCGCGGGTTCAAACTTCGCAGAATGTCTATACCACGGTTTTTCAAAAATATTAATTAAAAAATACTTTGCGTTTTTTCCCCTTATACCACGGTTTTTCCCGCCCGATGACATCATGTGTCATTGCCAAACTTTCGTCTGCCTTTAAAAAACATTTTTTTAAATAGATTTTCATAAATAAAAATGGTGAGTAATAATCTAAATGGTTGCTAAGGGAATGGGAAATTGTAACTTATGGGTTTAAAGTGTTAAGGGAAGGCTTGGGATACTGTTCATAGCCAAAAATAGTGTATTTACTTCTGCATCTCTACTTCGCGGAAATTCGACTTTCGCGGGTGGTCTTGGAACGCATCCCCAGCGAAAATCGAGGGAATACTGTACTTGCTTTCTTCTTCTAAAATCTAGGTGCATCTTATACTTTGGTGTGTCTTATACTTCAAAAGATACAGAATTCCTGCTAATCTCACATTTCCTTACCTGCTCCTTAACATTGGAAAGATCCAAGGTGTAGTTCAGAGCTGTTTTGGCAGCTTTGTATGGCTCCCAGGCTTCTCCCAGATTGACTGAGATTCCCATGTAAATGCTAATAACCTGTGAACAGAAGCCAAAATAAAGTCCCTGAAAACTCCAGTTGTCCAGACATTTATGAGGAAAGGAAACAATCAACGCAACATAAAAACAGATTTAGGTTTAGTTGGCTGCAGAGATGGCTAATCAAGATTTGTAGTACAGTGTTCCCTCGATTTTCGCGGGTTCGAACTTCGAGAAAAGTCTATACCAGTCTAGATTAGAATTCTTCATTGGCCAAGTGTGATCAGATGAGTATAGTAGAGTAGAAACATAGAAACATAGAAGTCTGACGGCAGAAAAAGACCTCATGGTCCATCTAGTCTGCCCTTATACTATTTTCTGTATATTATCTTAGGATGGATATATGTTTATCCCAGGCATGTTTAAATTCAGTTACTGTGGATTTATCTACCACGTCTGCTGGAAGTTTGTTCCAAGGATCTACTACTCTTTCAGTAAAATAATATTTTCTCATGTTGCTTTTGATCTTTCCCCCAACTAACTTCAAATAGTGACCCCTTGTTCTTGTGTTCACTTTCCTATTAAAAACACTTCCCTCCTGGATCTTATTTAACCCTTTAATATATTTAAATGTTTCGATCATGTCCCCCTTTTTCCTTCTGTCCTCCAGACTATACAGATTGAGTTCATTAAGTCTTTCCTGATACGTTTTATGCTTAAGACCTTCCACCATTCTTGTAGCCCGTCTTTGGACCCGTTCAATTTTGTCAATATCTTTTTGTAGGTGAGGTCTCCAGAACTGAACACAGTATTCCAAATGTGGTCTCACCAGCATTCTATATAGCGGGATCATAATCTCCCTCTTCCTGCTTGTTATATCTCTAGCTATGCAGCCAAGCATCCTACTTGCTTTCCCTACCGCCTGACTGCACTGTTCACCCATTTTGAGACTGTCAGAAATCATTACCCCTAAATCCTTTTCTTTTGAAGTATTTGCTAACACAGAACTGCCAATACAATACTCAGATTGAGGATTCCTTTTCCCCAATCAGTGTTTCCCAACCTTGGCCACTTGAAGATATCTGGACTTCTGGGAGTTGAAGTCCAAATATCTTCAAGTGGCCAAGGTTGGGAAACACTGGAGTAGATAATATAAAATAGCATAGCAAAGCTTTATTTGGGCAAGTGTGATTAGACACACAAGGAATTTGTCTCTGATGCAGAAGCTTTCAGTATACATGCAAAGCAATAGAATGGAATAGAATTATTTTATTGGCCAAGTGTGATTGGACACACAAGGAATTTGTCTCTGATGCAGAAGCTTTCAGTATACATGCAAAGCAATAGAATGGAATAGAATTATTTTATTGGTCAAGTGTGATTGGACACACAAGGAATTTGTCTCTGGTGCAGAAGCTTTCAGTATACAGTACATGCAAAGCAATAGAATAGAATAAAATTATTTTATTCGCCAAGTGTGATTGGACACACAAGGAATTTGTCTTGGTGCATATGCTTCTACATAAAAGAAAATATAAATTTGACAAGAATCATGAGGTACAACACTTAATGATGGTCATAGGGGTCAAATAAGCAATGAAGAAACCATCAATATTAATAAAAAACCTTAAGGATACAAGCAACAAGTAGAAGCAGCATCAGCATTGTCATCTTATCAATAAGAGTAGTAATAGCAAAGAAGATAATAATAATACAGCAATACTACATGAGTAAATATAAATAATTATTAGAGAGTAATGTGAGGATTAGGTGTTCAACAGTGTTGTCAGGAGGGGAAAATTTGCCTGTGTCTGCTTGGGGAAGGGATGAAACAGTTGATGTCCAGGATGTGAGATGCTGAAGCAAATCAATCATTAATAATAATCAATAATAATCAATAATAATAATAATAAATAATAATAATAATAATAATAATAATAAAAATAAATAATAATAATAATAATTATTATTATTAATAATAATAATAATAATAATAATAATAATAATTTATTAGATTTGTATGCCGCCCCTCTCCGGAGACTCGGGGCGGCTAATAGCAGCACTAACATAAATATTTACCCAGTTGTCCGGAAAATATTTATCTACTATTTCTCTCATCTTGGCTTGCTGGGTGTGAAGGATGGAGGGCTCAAAGTAAAGCGTCACGTACAACATGGCCGCCTGCGTTGCCAGAGCTGTGCTGCGATGCTCTGGCAGTGGATACGCAGAAACCTGAGAAAGGAACAGAGTGAAAGGGAAACTTATGAGCCTGTCGGCCATTTTCCTTCTCCCCCCCCCCCACCTCCGCCTTGATGAGCCCAAATTACCTGGTTGTAGATATCATCTGACCTCAAACGGCCAATCACCATGCTGATGAATATTTTGTTGATGGGCACCCTGCTGAAGTAACTCTCGGGATAGTTTGCGGGCCTTTTCGCTCCAGGTTGACTCGAATAGCCCGTGCTCCGAAGCAGCTTGCATATATCATCCATATTGGAATCAGCAGAGCGAGCAGCACTGGATGGGGAATGACAAATGTCATCAAGGGAGGATTGTTTTTTTTTAAAGAGGGCGGGGAAAATATTTACTGACCCCTCGCATCCTGGACACAAACTGTTTCAACTCCTACCCTCAAAACGTCGCTACAGAGCACTGGATTCCAAGACAATTAGACACAAGAATAGTTTTTCCCCGAACGCCATCACTCTGCTAAACAAATAATTCCCTCAACACTGTCAGACTTTTTACTAAATCTGCACTTCTATTTCTACTAGTTTTTCTCATCATTCTTATCATCCTTTTCCACCCACTTAGGACTGTATGACTGTAACTTGTTGCTTGTATCCTAAGATTTGTATTAATACTGATTGTTTCTTCATTGCTTATTTGACCCCTATGACAAGTGTTGTACCACATGATTCTTGACAAATGTATCTTTTTCTTTTATGTACGCTGAGAGCATGTACACCAAAGACAAATTCCTTGTGTGTCCAATCACACTTGGCCAATGAAGAATTCTATTCTATTCTATTCTAATTTACCTCCAAATTGCATGTTCACCTCCCTACATATACAATACGTCATATCAAGACACATATGATTATACATTTCTATGCAATACAGTGGTACCTTTACCAAAGAACGCCTCTACTTAAGAGCTTTTCTAGATAAAAACCGGGTCTTCAAGATTTTTTTGCCTCTTCTTAAGAACCATTTTCTACTTAAGAACCCGAGCCCAGAAAATTTTCCCAGGAAATTTGAGAGCGGCACGAAGGCCCAGCCAGTTTCCTGCCATTCCCCCTGGGTTTCTCTCTCTGGCGCAGTGTATGGGAGGCGCGTGCTCCTACTCGCCGCATCGGAGTTCCTCTTTTTTCTTTTTTTAAGACTTAAAGTTTCGGATTTTTTTGATTCCCTTCACCTCACCTTCTTCCTTCAGCAGCGACTGTCCTCCTCCTCTTCTTCCTCCTCCTCCTCCCACCCAAATTCCGAGCTTTTATTTTTCTCCTAATGGTTTTGCACGCATTATTTGTTTTTGCATTGATTCCCATGGGAAAAATTGCTTCTGCTTCCAAACTTTTCTACTTAAGAACCTGGTCACGGAACGAATTAAGTTCTTAAATAGAGGTGCCACTGTATATCATAAATCAATATCTTAGCTTTGCACCTATTTATTCTGCTGTTTATCAGTCTGTTTTCCTTTATTTCATTGCACTCCCCTCCAGGCAGGGGTTGCTACTTACCGCCGCTACCAGTGAGATGGTGCACAG